>NW_017978290.1:0-820 GCF_001876935.1 Asparagus officinalis
TGACCAGAAAGCAAAGAAAGTGGAATACAGGTAGCAAGGAAAGTGCCAACTCGTATTATCACTCAAAGGAAGACTTTAATGCTAGGTGATCAGGACCTAACATGTTGAGTCTGAGAAATGCCACCGACGGGCAGATGGAAATGTTGGTGGATCCACTATCGTTCAATTTGATCAGCGGATGGTTTGGTGAGGAAAGATTAACCTATCAGAGGATTGGATCTCATCTCACAAAAATAACTCATACGAGTTAGAGAATTTTGATAAAAATAAGAAGAAACATTCTGACATTCAGAGTTCGAACGTAGATTCCTTATTTATCAATTCTACAATGACTGGGTTATCCCTAAGAATACCCATGTGGTATTCTTCCGGGAACTTCCCGGTGCATTGGTTATCCTGAAGATACTAAGGATAGTATTTTTTCAGGAACTTGCCGTTTATCGGCATCATAAGCCGGTCACCGTCCTTGGTGACAAGGCGATATGCGCCACTTGAGTAGACTGTCTCCACTACAAATGGTCCCTCCTATTTGGGTTCAAATTTACCCTTCTTCTTGGAGTTAAGGATCATAGGCCGCCTTTCAGCTAGAACCAAATCCCCTTCTTTGAAACTCCTTTGTCGAACCTTTTTGTCGAAGGCTCGAGAAATTCTAGCTTGGTAAAACTCAATATGCTGTTGAGCTTCCAGGCGTTTTTCATCGAGCCTCTCGAGTTCTTCGAGGTGTTTCTGATGTTGTTCTTCGGCCGTCATTTGGGTTGAAAGAGCGATCCGAAGAGACGGGATTTGAATCTCCAATGGAAGAACAGCTTCACATCCATAT
>NW_017978291.1:0-819 GCF_001876935.1 Asparagus officinalis
CCACCCGCACGACTCTGCAGTCATCGCGAGATGTATTGCCGCCAGAAGAGGACGATTGTAAGTACCCCTTGAATTTGATCACAAGGGACTCAACCGTGGTCCCTGTAACAACTTCGTCAGACTGCGCCACCACCAATTCATCTGAATGAACGGATTCTCCCACTGTGGTCGCCATCTTCTGTAGGGTGTAAATTTTGATCTCCCGAAAACAGGGAGCTTCGTTTGTATTGATAAGAAGGCTTATTACAAACTAATAAATCAAATGTTTACAACAGAAGCGGAGGGAAAGCCCTCCTTGTTTAACGTGGGTTCCTCGGTGGCGATAGGACGCCTCGCTCGGTGCTCGTGCCGAGTCTGCTTCCCTTGGACGATCCGATCGAAGTTGCTGCCGGAGCTTCGGTTCTCAAATGAGGGAGCCTTTGGCAAAGGTCCAGGTTCAACCTTTGGGAGATTAGCCAGCAGAATATGCAACAGCCAATCCCCCTTCTTCATGCTGCTGAAGATGGGTTTTAACAGGCAAGGGATGGCATGGGCTATCCCTTGATTCATGGGATTTGACCACTAATAGAGGTGAGGGAGATAGCTTGACTGCTCCTTGAATTATGGGATGTGACCACACGTTGTTCGGAGACGTCCTGCTGTTCATTCGTACCGTCAATGGTCATTCGAAGAGCTGTGCTCTGCATCACGCTACATAGGAGTGGGAAAGGCCCTCCTCGTATGCGTGACAACGGCTGTCAGATGCTTGCATGGATCTGACCAACCACCGAGCGTTGGCGGCTCTCGTCCCTTCGCCTGGACAACTGAGGTGAGCCGCAT
>NW_017978292.1:0-819 GCF_001876935.1 Asparagus officinalis
CTTGGTTGGCCAAACCATCCATGTCATCTCCCGGATGAATCCCATTCGGGTCTTCATGACGCAACCCGCGGCGCTAAACTGGCGTCTGGCCAGATGGGCGCTTCTGCTCTCTCAATACGATATTCATTTCATGCCGCAGAAATCAGTCAAGGGACAAGCCATCTGCGATCTCATGGCTAGTCACCCGCTGGGGGAGAAGACCGATCTATTCGAAGATCTGCCGGATGAACCTCCCGAAGCCAATATGACTTCGTCGCCAGAGGTGTGGCAGATGTTCTTCGACGGCGCGTCTCGCGCAGGCGTGAGCGGCTCTATTTCTGCAGGAGTGGGGGTCCCGCATGGTCACGTGTTTCCCCGGGCCTTTTCCTTGACGGAACCATGTACCAACAACGTAGCCGAGTACAACGCGTTGCTCATAGGGCTCGAGTTGGCCAAAGAGCTCGGGATAAAGCATCTGGAGGCTTATGGCGATTCGCAACTCATTGTTAAACAAATGACTGGCGAATATGAAGTCAGGAATGAAGATCTTATCCCACTCCACCGAGCGGCGGTCAGACTAGTGGAGTCATTCGAGAGCTTCCATATTGAGCACGTGCTCCGTTCAAAGAACACCCATGTGGATGCTCTCGCATCCTTGGCAGCTAACTTAGCCCAGCCTCCTGGAACGACCCAACGGGTCGCTGTCGCCAGCCGAAAGCTCTTTCGACCCAGAGACGTCCCAGAGGCAAATGCCACTCATCGAGCCTCGGATCAGCCAGATCAGGAAGACTGGCGTCTCCTGATCATCGATTATGTCCTATACGGCATGTTGCCTGAGGA
>NW_017978293.1:0-819 GCF_001876935.1 Asparagus officinalis
ATAAGCCTTTACCGATTACCGTTTGAATCGGGCTAGCATGCGGATTATCTAAATCCGTTCCGCATGTCATGTTGTGCTAAAGGAATGAACTCCATTACACTTGATGCTACAACTTCGAATATGTAGACTTCGACATTGTTATGGGAATAGGCTACCCAGCAACGTGTTTTAGACGCTGACTTATCCCTATTTAGGCTTCGGGATAAAATTCCCCAGAATCGAACTCTGGTGTCTTTTTCTACGGAAAAAGACTAAACCGGCGACGCGTGTTAGGCGTCGGCATATCCTTTCTTAGGATTCGGGATGAAATTCCCCATGCGAGTAAGGCATGGATTCTGGTGTTATTAATAACAACCTGCCACAATATTGAATATGCGGACGGGTATTCTTTTTATCGGTTAAGAACTAACCGGCAGCGCGGGTTAAGCGCAGACTTATCCCTGCTTAGGTTTCAGGATAGAATACCCCAGAATCGAACTCTGGTGTCTTTTTTCTACAAAAAAAAGACTAAACCAGCAGCGCGTGTTAGGCGCAGGCTTATCCCTGCTTAGGATTTGGGATAAACTTCCTAGGATGAATCCTATATTGACAAATTTTGGAAGAGATCGGTACGGGAAAGGAAGAATTTTATATTCTATTTCCCGGTCTTCTTTTAGGGTGAAGACGAACCCGAAAAATAAGAAAGGAAGAATTTTATATTCTATTCCCTGATTTTGGAAAGGAAGAATTTTATATTCTATTTTCAGCGCGAAAGAGACTAGAAGTGGGATCTCCACTCCGAGAATCTGGAAAATCTAGATAAACCTGCCTTTTATAGGA
>NW_017978294.1:0-819 GCF_001876935.1 Asparagus officinalis
TACCAACATCAATTTTGGAGTCAAATTTATCATGGTGATCTTTTGTATTTAAAATAAAACATTTACAACTAAAGATACGAAAATAACCAATAAAAGGAGTTTTTCCATAAAAAAGTTCATATGTAGTTTTCTTAAGCTTTGGTCTAATCAAAACACGATTTAAAACATGGCAAGCCGTATTGACGGCTTCCGCCCAAAAATATTTTGGCAAATCAAAAGAATTAAGCATAGTGTGTGCCATCTCTTGTATGGTGCGATTTTTCCGTTCAACAACACCATTTTGTTGTGGTGTTCTAGGAGCGGAAAACATATGAGTTATACCATGATGAGCACAAAAATCATAGAAAAATTCATTTTGAAATTCACCACCGTGATCACTTCTTATTTTAACAACTTTCAAATCTTTTTCATTTTCAATTCTTTTAACATGATTAGCAAATTCTTCAAAACAATCATTTTTCTTAGCAAGAAATATTGTCCATGTAAAACAAGAAAAATCATCAATAATCACAAAAATATAGTGTTTGCCTCCAAGAGAGGTAACACGCATAGGACCAAACAAATCAAGATGAAGTAGTTGCAAGGGTTTAGAAGTTGATACCTCATTGATGGATTTGAAAGATGATTTTGTTTGTTTACCTTTAACACAATCCTCACATGTGGTATCTTTGATGAAGTGCAAGCTAGGTAATCCTCTCACAAGATTTCTCTTAGACAATTTTGATATTAAATCCATATTTGAATGTCCATGTCTTTTGTGCCAAATCTAAGGATTTTCATCAATTGCCGCAAGACACTTCACATCTTGATTTACTAATT
>NW_017978295.1:0-819 GCF_001876935.1 Asparagus officinalis
CGCAGAGATCAAATCCTGCGTTACAACACTTGAACGCAGAATTCTAAGCCTGCGTTTCCAATTTATAACGCATAGCCCTAAACTCTGCGTTCCCAATTTTAACATAGAGAATTAACTCTATGTTCCCTAAACGCAGTCTTAAGTCTGCGTTTCCAATGTTTTAACACAGAGTCCTAAAACTCTGCGTTCCCAATTTTAACATAGAGAATTAACTCTATGTTTCTTAAACGCAGTCTTAAGTCTGCGTTCCCAATTTGTAACACAGAGCCGTAACTCTGCGTTTCTGATATAGAACGAGTCATCTTCCTCGTTGAAGAGAACCCATCTAGGGTTTTCAGAAAACTTGTCGAAACAAGTTGCCATGGCCACTGCTTACCACAGCATCGAGGCCCATGCGACAGCGACATCAACGCTGAAGCACTTGTCAGAACGGCAACATCGCCGGTGCTCTCGGTCGGCGACGTCTCCACAGCAGCCTTGCCAGACTTCTTGGAACCCGCACTCATCCTCCTGGGCGCCATGCGGATGGTTAGTCGTAGAAGATGAAGTTCGTCGGAGAATCAACCGAAATTAAAACGAGAAATCTCGTTCTTGGAACTAAGCAAGGCAAAAAAGAGTTGAATGACTCTTGATGTGACCTTACAGGTCTATTTATAACAGCCGTCGGGCTGTTCAATCGGTTCGGGACTCTAATCCCAACCAAATCTGAAACGTGATTTCTCGCGTTAAGGGATAAAGGCGGTTAGACTCTAACGCAGAGTTACCTCTGCGTTCAAATTCTTCAAACGCCAGGCCTAGACCTGCGTTATAATGGTTCTC
>NW_017978296.1:0-819 GCF_001876935.1 Asparagus officinalis
CTCTCACCTCAACAATCTATAGTATTTGGTGTGAAAGGAACTCCAGAATTTTCAGACAAGAAGGAAAAACTGTTGTTCAACTGTTTAAGGAGATAAAGTTTAACATTCTATCTAATATCCTCAATGTCTCCTTCTCGGCGGAAGATAAAGAATGGCTTAGTACTTTATAATTTCTTGGGAATGTGAGTAGCTGTTAGTTAACATGTAATCTCAGTCTACTGAGGAAGTTGATGTGCTGAACTTTCAATATTTGGAAGATGGATGAAATTTTTGTTGACAAAAAAAAAGTATATATATTTTCATATCAGGCATGTAAGGATTACAAGAAACACCCTGCTCAGAAGGAATCAATCTAACACTTAAATTCAGTAGGAATTGGATTGTGGTAATCAATCCAAACAATTGAACTCAATAGGAATTGGATTGTGGTACATAGAAGACTGTATGAAATGATAATAATTCAGGATGGATTGTCCAATAGTTGGAAGACAGTTGAAAAGTGTCTTGCCTCAGATTTGTGAACATATCGGTGTGATGTGTACCCGAGATCCACTAAGTGCATCAAGTTATTTAGCTCGATTCACCGTCAAATATGACTAAGCGAATATTGCAACTTGACTCTTGTGATTTACTATTTAAACTTATCCATATCACGACATCTATCCAATGTTGGACTGTTAGGGTATCACAATAACCCCATACTGAGTACACGAGTTCTCATCATGGCATATGACAATTAGTTCATTCTAGTTGTTGGGCGCAGAGTCACGCCCACCGCCGCGGAAGCGATATGTCCTGAGAGAGAGCCCTGGCTTTTGT
>NW_017978297.1:0-819 GCF_001876935.1 Asparagus officinalis
CCTCTCGTTCATTGGGAGAATCGAGAGGGGATTTTGGCTTTGGCCCTAACTTTTATAGGTTTGGCCAGAACGCAAAGAGAGTGTTATACGGGTAGCAAAGAAAGTGCCAACTCGTGTCATCACTCAAAGGGAGACTTTAACGCTAGGTGTTTAGGACCTAGCATGTTAAGTCTGAGAAATGCCAATGACTGGTAAATGGGAATGTTGGTGGGTCCACTGTCGTTTGATTTGATCAGTGGATGGTTTGGTGAGGAAAGATTAACCTATCAGAAGATTGGATCTCTTCTCACAAAAATAACTCATAAGAGTTAGGGAATAAGAAGAGACATTCTGACCTTTAGAGTTCGAATGTGAATTTCTTGTTCACCAATTCCACAATGATTGGGTTATCCCTAAGAATACCCATGTGGTATTCTTTCGGGAACCCGTTACATAAATCGTCCACCCCCAGTTTCCTTTGCGGAACTGGTTCGGACATTATTCTCAGTTACCTGATCGGGTTATCCTTAAGAATATTAGCGTAATATCCTCCAGGAACTTCCCGTCAATGGTAAGAAATAGTTTAGACTCATATATCTATTGGAGTATCAGGGAGCAGTTTAACCTCTTATACCGATCGGAGGATTGAGAAACAGTTTATACTCGTATACTCTTTGGAGTATTGAGGAACAGTTTATACTCTTGTACTCTTTGGAGTGTTGAGGAACAGTTTATACTCTTGTACTCTTTGGAGTATTGCCATTTTCAATCGGCTTACCCTAACGTTATAACGCCGGCTTCAACCAAGGTCTGGATGTTATTCTTGAGAGCAAAGCATTC
>NW_017978298.1:0-819 GCF_001876935.1 Asparagus officinalis
TCGTGCTTCTGTCTTTGAAAGACATCGAAGTAACAAGCCGTCATATGACCTTCGATACAACGCCTTTGTGGTTGAATCGTAGTAGAACCTTGAGGCACGCCGACAGACAGACTCTCGTTCTCTAGCGTCTTCAGGCAGCATACCATACAGGACATAATCGATGATCGGGAGATGCTAATCTTTTGGGTCGGGCTGATCTGAAACTTGGTGAGTGGCATTCGCTTCTGGAACGTCCCTTAGTCGAAAGAGCCTTCGGCTTGCGACAGTGACCCATTGAGTCGTCTCTAATGGCTGGGCCAAGTTAGCTGCCAAGGATACAAGGACGTCCACATGCGTGTTCTTAGAACGGAGCACATGCTCGATGCGAAAACTTTTGAACGATTCTACCAGTTTGGTGGCTGCTTTGTGAAGTGGGATCAGGTCGTCATTCCTCACTTCGTATTCCCCCGTCATTTGCTTGACAATTAGTTGAGAGTCACTATATGCTTCGAGATGTTTTATCTCTAACTCTCTTCCCAACTCGAGTCCAATGAGTAGTGCATTGTACTCAGCCACATTATTGGTGCATGGCTCCGTTAGCAAAAAGGCACGGGGCAATATGTGATTATGTGGGGAAGTGAGGACCACCCCCACTCTTACAACGATGGATCCCCTCGTGCCAACGCGAGATGCGCTGTCAAAGAACATCTGCCAAACCTCTGGTGAAGAAGTTGTGTTGACCTCGGGGGGTTCATCTGGCAAGTCTTCGAATAGGTCGGTCTTTGCCCCTAGCGGATGACTAGCCATAAGGTCACAGATAGCCTGTCCTTTGACTGACTT
>NW_017978299.1:0-819 GCF_001876935.1 Asparagus officinalis
TACTTTTGTCTTGCTTGCATATTTTCATATATATATATCATGAATATAAATGTATTTCGTTTAGGCTATAAATCAAAAGTTGCTCCAAAATTCATTAATTTTCCCTATGCACAATGGGCTTCTAGATTTAAACTATTTGTTGAATCTAGAAATATTAACTTATGGAAAATTATTGATTATGCTTATATTGTGCCCACATTAGAGAAATCTAAGTGGAGCAATCATGATAATAAAATGTTTAATATGAACAAGCTTTTGTTAGAATATTTGCTTAATGCCTTTGACTCATCCTTTTCTAACAAATTTGTTCATTTTGATAGTGCTTACAATTTATGGAAATTCATAGAAGCACATCAAGGCAACTTGGAGGAAATCCGACATAGTTTGAAGGATTGTTCTTCAAGTGAGTGTGGAGCATCATCATGCACACGGCCACTAGGCGATAGCCCTAGTGTGGTAAGCGATTCGGATTCCGATAGTGATATATCCATCAATGAACTCGCTTGTGCATATGATAGATTAATGCATGCCTATACTAAGTTGCATAATAATTTTATAGATTTGAAAAGCAAGCATGTTAATTTGAAATCCGATCATGAGTTGCTAGGTTCCAAATTTGATATCATTGCAAAAGAAAATATTGTGCTTAAAGAAAACAATGACTTATTTGATCTCATCCATTTCTAGCTTAACTCATGCAAATAATGCCATGCTAGAAGTAGAATGCATTAGAAATGAAGTTGATTCTTATAAGAATAACCATACATGCTCTACTTCTATTATCAATGATGTTGTATCTAATGATGAGTTGAATCATGT
>NW_017978300.1:0-819 GCF_001876935.1 Asparagus officinalis
AACACATGCAATGCACGTGCACTATGTTGCTTTTATTAAACTCATATATAAAAATGAAACCAAATTTTTTTAAAAAAAATATTACAAATATGTAATTAAATTAAGTATATGAAATTCCATCTTAAACTCATTTCTTATAAAATTTTCTAGCATGATCAATATTTCATAAACATTGAATTTATTCAAATGCCATCTGTACATACAAATAATTACGATTTTTAATTTTTATTTCTTTTGATTCATATAGAACATGCATTTATGATCTTAAATTCATAAAATACAATCCAATCATATTAATTTTAATACATTAGCATGAATCTACAATTTAAATATGGTAAATAACAAGCATTTCACATCATATCATTCATGTAAAGAAAAACTATAAGAACACAAAACCGTAAATTATGATAAAAAATAAATAAATTTAGACACTCAAAAGTAAATCACAACATCGTTCAGTCCTAACAGCATAGGATTAAAGCAATCTTATACTAATAATACATACTTTGTGACACGTTTTTTAAGAAATCTTCTTAGGAAATCGTTTCAACCAGGCGGCCCACCCTTTAAACGTCCTCAGCCTCTAAACGACCCGATTTCTGCCACCTCGAGCACTGCACAGTCTAGACCCTCAAAAACCCTATGAGTCCCCCAAAACCCTACACGTCCCCCAAAACCCTACAAGTTAATTGGACCCCCTCCCCCCTGGTCCTGATTTTTGAAATCCCTCCGAAAAAACAAGAAAACCCGGGGGGGGGATAGGGAAAAGGCCGGAAAAAAAGAAGAAGAAAAACGTCTAGCATTCTTCGTCTTGAGATG
>NW_017978301.1:0-819 GCF_001876935.1 Asparagus officinalis
TTTCTCGAAGTTTGATCTTCATTCTGGTTATCATAGTTGCGGGTTCGGGAGATGAATCTTCCCAAAGCCATTTTTCCTGATTCGATATGAACCTTTTGAGTTTCTGGTCATGCCATTTGAGTTGACTAATGCTCCCATGGTATTCATGGATCTGATGAACGGGGTTTTTCGTCCCTTCTTGGACCAGTTTGTAATTTTCTTTATCAATGATATTCTCATTCATTCGAGATCGGAGATAGAACACGATCAGTATCTACGGTTAGTTTTGAGGACTCTACAGGAGTATCAGTTATATGTCAAGTTCAGCAAGTGCGAGTTTTGACTTTCAGGAGTCAGATTTTTCGGCCACATCATCAGCAGAGAGGACATAGCAGTGAATCCAGCTAAGGTTACAACAGTTCTTGATTTGGAACCGTCGAAGACGGCGACAGAGATTCGAAGCTTCTTGGGTTAACCGGTTATTACAGGAAGTTCATCCTAGACTTCTTGAAGATTTTGGCACCACATACACGCTTTACGAAGAAGGGTGTATAGTTCATTTGGAACACGGAATACCAGAAGGCCTTTGATACTTTAAAAGCTAAGTTGACTACAGCGTCAGTTTTGACTGCAGATGCATCATTGGCAGGTTTAAGAGGCATCTTGATGCAGACTCAGAGGGTAGAAGCATATATCTCATGACAATTTAGGGTGCACGAGCAAAACTATCCCACTCATGATTTGATGTTAGCAGTAGTGGTATTTACACTAAATTCACGAGACATTACTTGTATGGAGTACAGTTTGAGTTGTTCACCGACCACCAGAGTTTGAAATATC
>NW_017978302.1:0-819 GCF_001876935.1 Asparagus officinalis
TTTATATACATTTCCCAAAGTTTCATTATTTTTGGACTTCATTTGTTATTTTTAACATATTTTCTAAATCAGCTTCTAAAACCTGTTTTTCTGCATATCTGTTTTCGGTCGACCGATCCGGTCGACCGCTCACTTGATCTTTCATCACTGGACGACAGAGAGTCTGTTGGTCGACCGGTCCGGTCGACCGAAAGCTCCATTGGTCGACCGACGATGGTCCAGATTGTTTCTTCGGGTTTTTGCTCTCCGTCGGTCGACCGATAGAATTTCCGGTCGACCGCCTATATTATCGTTGCTTTCCCAATGGATATTTCCTGAGCTGATTTGCTGGGGCTGTTTTTATCTTTTGTTTGGGGTTTTGGCTGAGTTTTGGAGTGGGTATAAATACCTCATTGCTGTCATCTTTCAAATAACCTAAGAGAATGTTTTAGAAAGAGTTTAACAAGGGTTTAAACTTGTTTAAGTGTTCTTTAAGTTTGTTTAAGAAGCTTTTAAGCATTTGAGTGTTTGAGTTTGTGAATTCAATTTCACAAGAGCAAGTGGAGATCATCCTTTGGTGTTTGAGCATTCACTCTTCTCCTACTCTCTTGTCATCTTTAGAGAAGTGTTTTTAAACTCATCTAGCAATTTATTATTTTGATTATAATTTCCATAAGCTAGATTTATATTGAGTTTAGTTTAATCGTTTTATTGATACTCTTTGTTCACACACAATCTATTGAGCTTAGTGTATTTACATTCATAGTATATTTTGGGGTTGTGGGTTTGTGACTAAGAGTTGTGCTTAATTGAGTTCTCACCTTGTTTAGAGAACAATCA
>NW_017978303.1:0-819 GCF_001876935.1 Asparagus officinalis
TAATTAGGAAAGTAGGAAACCATAGTAGCTAGAATTTGGAAGGGCAAAAACAAAAAATCTTATATACAGCCATACAGGGAACTAATAGCATCATACTAAAAGTAATTTCTTGATTTTGTTTCCAATTGTGATTCTTCTGTAGTCTGTTATATGATTATTATTAAAAAATATTATCATGCTTTGCGAAATGGGAGAGGGTAAGAGTATTGAATAATAAAGGTTATGATAATTTTCAGTGTTTACTTTGCGAAATGGGAGAAGGTAAGAGTATTGAATACTAGTGAAGAGACTAATTTGTTTTCATGCTTATCTTTGTTATCTAAGCTTACTGCAATTAAATTCTAACCACGACAGAAATACTAAGTTGGTTTTTCTTGAATTTATTTTCTTCTTTAGGAGTTCGGAATGGAGTCAACAAATTCAACTAGTGTAGAGTTCGGAATGGGAGAATCAAGTGTTATTAGAAGCAAAATCTTTGAATTCTGAAGTTGGTGGAACTAGCCGTTGCTACAGTGATTTTGTGATGATCAGTGAGCTAGCCGTTGCTACAGTGTTGATCCCTAAAAAATTTCATTATGAACCAAACATGGTATTAGGAAATTTTCATGTTCCAAATCCTACAGCATATCTCACACAGTGTAAATATTCTGCTACATTGGTGGAAATCAAACAATCTTAGCACTTTAAAATTATATATGTAGATACATGTGCTACCTTTCCAATTCTGACTAACTCCCAATAATTTTTCAGGTAATTTGCAGCTAAATATATGCACGGGTGCTGGATTATGAGGTTTGTTCACTGGGTACCCCAGTCCAT
>NW_017978304.1:0-818 GCF_001876935.1 Asparagus officinalis
TTTACCTAAAGGTCTTGACCCGCTGGTATTGAACCCGTAGATAACAGTGCCTGTGGACGCCAACTTACTGATTGGAATGCTGAGGAAATGCATCAAGCGAAGCGGCATAATACTCACAGCAGAACCCGGATCCACTTGGATTCGGTTGACTTTGCTGGAGTCGATGTACCCGATGAAGTATAGCGGTCGATCGTGGTTCGAATTCTTCGTCTGCATATCCTCTTTAGTGAAAGTAATGCAAGGAAGGTTCTTAGTCGCTATATTGCAGTGTTGACTCAACGGTTCTGGCTCTTCAGGCACCGGCTTGATTTGAGTCAGAAACACCTCTGAATTGGCCAACGCTTCTTGCAAAGCCTCCCTAGTTTCCTTGGACAGCCGCAGCAATTCATACAGCGTTATCCGTGCTGGAATATTGGCTAGTTGAGCCATTATATCGAAGACTTGCGGAGTCTTCGAGCTTTCCAGTTTGTCTTTTCCAATTGGGCGACTGAAACGAGACTGCTTCGGATTCTGAACCTCCTCTTTTGGTTTATTCACCGGCTGTTTTCTAGCATCTTCACCCGGTGTAGTACTCGCAATCACCCCCATCTCCGTGAGAGGTTTGGCTGGTCCCCGTTTATTCACCCCCTGCTCACTAGGTGGTGGATAGTTGTAGTGATACTCGTTTCCGCTTCGAGTCACAAAAACTTCTTGTTCTTCTTCAGAGAGTGGGAAGGTTAGGATTCTTTCGTCATCTTCTCCTGGGATAACAGAGACTCTGCAGCAAGACTTTCCTTTCCCTTTGGACTTCTTCTTGGATGACGATCCGGCCCATTGTT
>NW_017978305.1:0-818 GCF_001876935.1 Asparagus officinalis
AGTGTTGACTCATACAAATCACAATGGGGGTTTAGTGCTTATCACCTAATTTGTAATGATTGGGTTATCACTAAGAAAATTACATATAGTATTCTTCCGGGAACTTACCGTTACATGAGTCATCCACCCCCAGCTTCCTCGCGAAACTGGGTTTATTATTGCATTTGGTTGCATGATCGGGTTATCCTTAAGAATATTACGTATAAAATTCTCCAGGAATTTCCCGTGAAAGAAAGGAAATAGTTTAGACTCATATACCTGTTGGAGTGTCAGGAAGCAGTTTAACCTCTTATACCGGTCGGAGGATTAAGAAGCAGTTTATACTCATATACTCTTTGGAGTGTAGGAAGGAGTTTAACCTCTTATACCGGTCGGAGGATTAAGAACCAGTTTATACTCATATACTCTTTGGAGTGTAGGAAGGAGCAGTTTATACTCTTATACTTGTCGGAGTGTTGAGAAACAGTTTATACTCGTATACCCTTTGGAGTCTTTCCATTCTCATTTGGCTACGCCGGCTTCAACCAAGGTTTGGATGCTATTCTTTAAAGTAAAGCAAGCCTTGGTGGGATGAAGGATCCTCCTGTGGTATGCGCAGTACTTTGGATCCGTAGTATTTTCAGCTTCCTCCTGATTCGTGATGGGCGGGAGCTTGATTTTGTTGTTTTCGAGAAGAGACTCGAAGATGGCGGGAACGTCTTCGTCTTTGAACGAGTACTCTTTCTAGGCCTTTTGATCCGAAGTCTTCCGCTGTCTTCGGGACTGCTGTTTTGACGTTTGATCAACAGCCGCTGCAGGTGCCTTGCCCCTATCACGAG
>NW_017978306.1:0-818 GCF_001876935.1 Asparagus officinalis
CTTGCACCACGTGACGTCCCCGCGTCGTCCAACGTGGTCGAGATCGCAGATCCGGACTCCTCTTCCGCCAAGGAGATGGCTTTTGAAGACGCTCCAACATTGTCAAAGAGACCGCGACAAAGACGGCGTCAAAGCCTTGCTCGTCAGCTGGCCAAAGCTTTGGAACCGATGGACGGGATCTGCTATAATGAAGATCTCAAGTTCAGACATCGCCAAGAGCAACAACGACAAACGACCAGCCCCTCCTCCAAAGCGGAAACGAACAAATGGGTTCATGTCAAAAGAACTCGTTCTACTCTCGAGGAGCGAATCCAGAAGCGCCGCGCCTTGCGTGCGCATGCCCGAGCCCTAGTCCAAAAAGCACGAGAAATGCTAAAGGGAGAGGCCGTTAAGCGATCGCCGAGATCCGAACGAGTTTGGATGCCGAAGGCCAAATCAACGCCTGAGGTAAAAGCAGGTAATATTGCTCTCCAACCTTCGTCCATTTCAGGTCCCGAACCTTCGGTAAAGCCCCACCGCAGCGTGGATTTCCCCAAGTTCAAGAATCCTCCGAAGGATCGTATCGGTGCTCTACCCGAGGATCGAGGAAAAGCGCTTGATAAGGAGAGCTCGTACACGACCTCCTAACAAACGGACTCCTGCAACGGCCAGCTCGGCGGTGCGTGCAAAAGACCAAGAGCTCGTTAAGGTTTCACCCTCACAAAGGTGTGATTCCGAACGTGCGACTCTTGCTGGTACCAACAAGGTAATGTTTACTCAGAAGAAGACGCGTCGGACAGACGAACGCATTATACCTGAGAACCCCTGTGAGCAGCCGA
>NW_017978307.1:0-818 GCF_001876935.1 Asparagus officinalis
ACCTCTCGTTCATTGGAGGAATCGAGAGGGGATTTTGGCTTTGGCCCTAACTTTTATAGGTTTGACCAATGGGATACGGGTAGCAAAGAAAATGCCAACTCGTATTATCACTCAAAGGGAGACTTTAAGGCTTGGCGTTTAGGACCTAGCACGTTAAGTCTGTAAAATGCCAACGACGGGCAAATGGAAATGTTGGTGGATCCACTGTCGTTTAATTTGATCAGCGGATGGTTTGGTGAGGAAAGATTAACCTACCAGAAGATTGGATCTCTTCTCACAAAAATAACTCATAAGAGTTAGAGAATAAGAAGAGATATTCCGACCTTCAGGGTTCGAGCGTGGATTTCTTGTTCACCAATTCCACAATGATTGGGTTATCCCTAAGAATACCCATGTGGTATTCTTCTGGGAACTTCCCGATGCATTGGATTATCCACCCCCAGCTTCTCTCTTGGAACTGGGTTTGATTTTGTTATCCGACCGGGTTATCCTTAAGAATATTAGCGTAATACCCTCCAGGAACTTCCCGTCAATGGTAGGAAATAGTTTAGACTCGTATACCTCTTGGAGTATCAGGGAGCAGTTTAACCTCTTATACCGGTCGGAGGATTGAGAAGAAGTTTATACTCGTATACTCGTCGGAGTTTTGAGAAGCAGTTTATACTCTTATACTTATCGGAGTTTTGAGAAGCAGTTTATACTCTTATACTTATCGGAGTTTCAAGAAGCAGTTTATACTCGTATACTCGTCGGAGTTTCAAGAAACAGTTTATACTCGTGTACTTTTTGGAGTATTGAGAAACAGTTTATACTCTTGT
>NW_017978308.1:0-818 GCF_001876935.1 Asparagus officinalis
GTGATACGGACTGGTGGGCCCGGATGATAAATTTCGTTTTGAAGGAACTGGAAGAACCTTTAAGAATTTTGGACTTGAGAGTTCCTATAACAGCCACTAGATACGGCATTTCTCCAAACTACAGCGGACTCTTTGCTATGCTGGAATTCTACAACCCTCACACCGGCACCTTTTTCACCCCTGTTGGTGAATTAGGCTTCGCTCTTCACGAGATGTTTGAAATCTCTGGATTGTCTTTCGGAGAGTTGCCTTATGAGGAGTTCGTCCCTGGTAGCAGGGAATTAGAGATCCTGAAAAATGGTGCTCCCGATATCTACAACACTTACTGGGAATTGATGTGCCATTTCCAGATATGTGCGCAAACAACCGGTAAAAGAGCAAGCGGCGTAAAACAAGGACAGTGGGCGGAGTATCTTTTCCGAAATCTGTGGGACAAGGAGGCTGAGGTGACTCGTTTGGCCGCCAGCACTCTCGAGGAGATCATTGAACGCATCAACGATACAACCTCTCATTATACTTGCGAGGTAGAGGAGGATGTCTTCCCCGCGTTTACCACGTTCGAAAGTTTCCACTATCAGGCAGAAGTCCCGATTTCTGACATGGCTTTGTTCGCTGGTTTTCTGACCCTTTGGTTGAAGCGTTGCGTGGTACCCACAAGACCGGTGGACGCTATTACAGTAGAGGTTTTATACCCTGCTGTTCTACTGGCTTATGGACGACCCTTGAACCTTCTTTCAGCTATGGTGTGATGCTTACAAAGTGGCTTGCGGGAACTATCTTCTGAGTTTGTTGCTGTCAGGGAAGTGGATTCTGACGGG
>NW_017978309.1:0-818 GCF_001876935.1 Asparagus officinalis
CCATGTCCCTATCCAAGAGAATGGAATTCAATACCGTATCCGACAAAGTTCAATCTGATTAACTTCACATCGTTTGAGGGGAAGAGTTCGCCGATTCAGCACTTGATTTATTTCAAGTCTCATCTGGGCATGATCTCTGGAAACGAGGCTTTAATGGTCCGATCATTCGTTGGCACCCTTCGCGGGCCCGCCTTTGATTGGTACCGACGGCTCAAGCCAGGGAGCATCAATTGTTGGGGTGACATGAAAAGTTTGTTTCTCAGCAATTTCTTCGATGATGACACCGAAGTGTCAATCGGAACCATTTTGGATGAGAAGCAAAAAAGACGGAGAGTCTATTGATAACTTTGTCAAGCGCTTCCGTGACAAGGCAATAAATTGCAAAGATCCTATTATAGAGGAGTTCATCCTGCAAACATGCCATAATAATCTCTCCATCGATGTCCTGGAAGCTCTGGGGGTCGTGCCATCCACAACTTGGAAGGAGTTAAAATCTCGGGGTGAACAAGCTGAGCACTTTCTTAAAAGAAAGAAAGCTGAGAGGGGCCAACCAATGACATCTGCAATCAAAGAAAGCTGAGAGGGGCCAACCAATGACATCTGCAATCGTTGAGAATGCGACTCTCGATCCGAGGTTTTAAAAGGAATATTCTTTCGAAGATGATGAAGCTCCAGTCATATTAGAATACCTCCTCGCTAATGACAAAATCGAGCTACCACCTATTAAAAATCAGGATGGAGCTAAGAGAATTACGGATCCAAATTACTGTGCGTACCACAGAAGGGTTCTTCATCCCACCGAGATTTGCTTTGGACTC
>NW_017978310.1:0-818 GCF_001876935.1 Asparagus officinalis
CCTCTCGATTCCTTCAATGAACGAGAGGTCCACTTTCAAATCGAGTGATCAAACCTTCCTACAGTTAGGCTCAGACTCCTGCTTAGTCAAACCTATAAAAGTTAGGGCCACAGCCAAATTCCTCTCTCGATTCCTTCCATGAACGAGAGGTCCACTTGAAACAGTCAAACCTATAAAAGTTAGGATTGTTTCCGATCTCGCTTAGTCAAGCCTATACATAGTCAAGACTAAAGTCGAGTCACTCCTTTTCGATAAACGAAAATCCACCTTTGTCCCCTTTTCCACCAAACCTATAAAAGTTAGGGTTGAAATTGGGTTTTCTCCTCAATGAATGAGGAGTTCTTTGGGTTCAAATGACCAATCCTATAAAAGGTAGTGTCGTTCAAACCTTTCCGATTCTCGGAGTGGAGATCCCACTCTTAGTTTCATCCTGCAGGATTCTGGGGGTGGAGATCCCACCTCGAGTTTCCTTTCCAGCTGAAGATAGAATATAAAATTCTTCCTCTTCAGCAACGGGAGATAGAATATAAAATTCTTCCTCTCTCGTGTCCTTTCCAGCTAAAGATAGAATATCAAAATTCTTCCTCTTTGGCACCAGGAGATAGAATATAAAATTCTTCCTCTCCTGTTTCTTTTCCAGTTGAAGATAGAATATAAAATTCTTCCTCTTCAGCACCGGGAGATAGAATATAAAATTCTTCCTCTCCCGTGTCTAGTCTGTCTTTGCTTTTAGAAAAGACACGACTTCAAATCCGGGCACTCAATGCACGGGGAATTTCATCCCGAAGCCTAAGTAGGGATAAGCCAACGCCTAACAC
>NW_017978311.1:0-818 GCF_001876935.1 Asparagus officinalis
ATTTTTGTTGACCATAATAAAATCCATCTTTCACTTAGATATTAACTAACAAGATAATAAATTCAAACAATTTTCCCTTTCTCACTTTTGATTATTGTTGACCATAATTAAAAAAATATAAAGATTTTCTTTTTACCATCCTTTTTAGTCGCTTTTAATTTCTAGGGTTGCATTTCATATAGTGTAGGAATTCACCAAAGTGATTGTAGCACTTGATTTGGCACACACTTAAATCATTCTTAAGGGCAAAACCCCAATCAAGATAAGGTAAGGGATTTCATCACCCTTTCCTTAGCCCACAAATCACTAATTCCTCACTTCACAAACCCAAGCCTTCTAAAACTCATTAGACGTTGGCCCCTAAGGATTCGAGCTCAATAAGGAACAAGAAATCCTTAAGTGAACGGTTTAAGTTTTCTCAGAATAGTTGGTGTCTAAGGCAAGGTTTAGGGGTTGCGTAAAGCGCTCCGCAAGGAAAGAGGTACTTAATTGATCTTTGATCACCCTCTAGTACTATCCTTACCTGGCTAACTACCTGGGTAAAACTTTGATCTTTTCACTGTAGGAATTTTTGGTTAGGAGCTGGTCTAGTGGAGTTAGGCTAAACCCTAGAGTTAGAGTTGATTGAAAAGTGATTGCCTTGATTTGTTTTAGTTAGGATTTTTCTTTTTCTTTATCTTCTCATATAAAAAAAAACTAATTTTCTTTATCTTTTCATTAAAAAAAAACTAATTTTCTTTCCTTCCTTAAAAAAAAAAAAATTGTTTTGGTGTATGCAATTTTGGGTTCGGGATAATTTTCATCGCTTAATCCGTGTT
>NW_017978312.1:0-818 GCF_001876935.1 Asparagus officinalis
CCTCTTCTTCTTCAATCTCCGTACTGTATATGGGCACGCAGAGTTGATGTGTCCGTACTGTGACTAACAGTTCAGCTTCGGGAGGCTGTGCCAGTGATACTGCTAGCGCCGCCAATGCATCTGCATAAGCGTTCTGGAGACGAGGGATGTATTCAATAAAGAATTCTTCGAAAGATTCTGCCATTTTGATGGCTTCCTGGTGGTACGGGATCAGGTCTTGATTCCTGACTTCATACTCGCCGCGAACTTGGTTGACTATCAATTGCGAATCTCCAAAAGCTTCGAGATATTCGACCCCCAGCTCTTTGGCGAAACTGAGTCCAATGAGAAGCGCATTGTATTCGGCAACATTATTGGAGCACGGACCAGTCAATGAATAAGCCTGAGGCATCACGGGAGATTAAGACGACTCCAACTCCAGAGGAAACTGTAGGACATCCCGGGGTTATTACTCTATTAACTGCCCTTGAGGCACCATCGAAGTATAATTGCCATACTTGTTGGTGTGATGTGGTGTTAACCTCGTGGGTTTCATCCGGCAAGTCATCATATACTTCTGCCGTATCTGTGGTCGGGTTTGCCGCCAAAAGGTCACAAATCGCCTGTCCTTTTATCGACTTCTGCTGCTTGAAGTGCAAATCGTATTGGGACAAGAGAAGGGCCCACTTCGCTAGCCGCCAATTCATAGAGGTTGGTTGCGTCATAAACACCCGTACTGGATTAACATTGGAGATAACGTAGATCGTTTGCCCACTAAGTAATGCCGCATCTTTTGCATCGCAAATACCAATGCAAGGCATTCTTTCTCAATCATCGGA
>NW_017978313.1:0-818 GCF_001876935.1 Asparagus officinalis
TTCATAAAACAAATTCAGAAACTTTAGGTTGCTCTCCTCTGTTTCAAAAGTTTATTCTCAAGATGAGATAGGGTTCAAGTACAGAAGTCAAATTCCAGAACGGAGGACCATGCATCTCGCAAGCTTCATGCTTCGAGAATAAAAATTTTGAGGCATGGGCAAATGAGGTCTCAATTTAAAGGAAAGACTAAGGGGAAGTTATCGCCAGGTGTTTAAAATGGATTGGTGGGGGAGTTATTGTAACTTCCTCATTGAAACTTCCTTATCAAGATTGTTGCGTTCGTTTATCATAACGAACGTCTTCTTTGCTTTTCATTTCTTAAGTGCCTATCCGCTTATCTTTTATATTTCTAAAATAAGTGTAATTGGAGAGCCCTTATCCCTTTAAGTTGAAATAAGGTTCATATGAGGGTGAGTATACTTGAGTTAAATTTTATAGCTAAGGCTTATGATCACATGACTTTCAAATTTACATGAGGTGCTGTCATCCTCAACTTAATTTTTATTTATATGAGGTACTACACCTCACATTGATTTTGATTTATATGAGGTACTGCTATCATCCTCAACTTAATTTTCATTTATGTGAGGTACTACACCTCACATTGATTTTGATTTGTATGAGGTATTATCATCCTCATAGTAAGTTTTATTTATAGGGCTTGTTCATATAAATAAGTTCAGAAACTTTAGGCTACTCTCCTCTATTTTAAAAGTTTATTCTCAAGATGTCATGGGGTTCAAATACAGAAGTTAAACTCCAGAACGGAGGACCATGCACCTCAAAAGCTTCATGCTTCGAGAATAAATTTTTTTGA
>NW_017978314.1:0-818 GCF_001876935.1 Asparagus officinalis
AACCTGCAAATCCCGCATCTGCTGCATGGTCAACTCTATTTCGGTTTTGAATTCAGCTCTAATTTCTTCACGTTGTTTAGCCAACGCTTCCTGCAGCATGTGAGCTAATTGATCTGGAGTAATTGCAAATGATTCTCTGGCTTGTCCAACACTGGATGTGGTGTCGTCAGAAGCGACAGCAGAACAAGTGTCTGATAATTCTTCGTCCGAAGATAACCCCTCGTGCATTCTCTTGTAATCTCGTCGTAGGTTGGCTCTTCTTTGTAATCGCGCCATCCTTTGAGAAAGACCCTGCTCAACTCTCCCTCCCGGAGAGAAATCAGGGTCGGGGTTAACTAACTGTTTCTTTCCTTTGTTGGTCATGTTGATAGTGACCTCAGGGAATTCATCTCGTTGGATTACAGATTTTTTCTTGTTGAAACGTCTCATTTTGGGTTTTGACGCTTCATTGGACAATCTTTGAAATACGGAGACTCTTGTTGAATTATTCTTAGAGTATCCGCATTCTGTCAGCACTGCTTTGATGAGTCTCTCGCAAGCGCAATGGGACTCATTCTCTCGGACAATCCTCTTTCTTGAGTTATTCTTCTGATAGTACAGCTCGTCATTATTGTGATTCGAGCAACCTATCCTTTGCCTCTGAACTTTGTTAACATACATAGGACGACTGGTCGTCGCCTCTGAGCGATCCAAAGTTGAATTTTTGAATTCACCCCCTTGCGGGAGTGGAGTTTTCATAGGTCCTAAATGAGAGTGAACTGGTATTCTCTCGTTCTGGACTTGTGAGGTTCTGACAGGTGGGTGTTTACGACCCCCTG
>NW_017978315.1:0-818 GCF_001876935.1 Asparagus officinalis
TTTGTACCGACACCTATTGTTGATTCCTCTAGAGAGATAGTAATTATGATGGTGAAACATGCTATTGCACGGTGTAGTGCATGGCAGGTTTGACATTCCTGGTTTCACCTCGGACTGCAGCCTTGTGTGAACTCAGGGGCGTCACAGAAAAGAACCACCAATATCCCCAAGAAAGTCTTCTTAGCTGCCAACCTCAGTGAATTTTCGAGTCGTGGAGCTAGGATAGAGTTTCTTAGGATTCATGTATAGAGTCCGATAAGAATTTCCTAGTATGAGTGAGGACGATATATGCGTATATCTCAAAATTTTGAGAATTTTTTTTTATGACAACTATTTTGTTTAAAGTATTGGTGTGAATATGAATATAGTATGTTGTGAAAGTCGTATGGTGATACGTTATGTATGTACATATATCTATTTTGGCTCATGAACTCTTTTTGTTATATGCTCAGATGTCGGAATATGGTATGCCACGTACCCGGAGACCTGGACAGGCTGAACCACAACAAACTTCACCCGAGCCACATCAGACGCTACCTGAGCCGCAGCAGGCTCCCCAGTATCTGATAGATCTTATGGCTCCCTTAGTTGCTAGGGTAGCAGCAATCGAGGAGCTTGTGGCGAATCATATTACTCCACCACCATCAGTAGCTGAAACCGCCATTTTTCAAGAAAATGGGACGGCTAAGTTTCAGGAGGATAAGGAAGGAAGTGCTAAGAGAGGGCATACTGGAGATAAGGGTAAGAATAAGAGACCCTTGTCTGGACCTCTACAGCAGCAGCAGGGCCCTCATAAGAAGGGATCCCAACAGGATCAG
>NW_017978316.1:0-818 GCF_001876935.1 Asparagus officinalis
ATTTTTAAATTTTGAAGGAGTTTTTTAAAAATTTTGAGGTTAATTTTGGCAAATTTTAATTTTTTAGTTGTCTAAGGGTAATATCTTGAATTCATCTTATTTTATTTACAACTTTTAGAATTTTAGGGTGGCTTTTTATAATTTGAACTTTTGAAGGTATTTTTATAATTTTTGAGATATTGAGGGTGTTAATTAAAAAATTTAAATTTAAATGTCAAAAATTTTAGGTGTATCATGGTAATCTCTTGAATTCATCTGTGTTGTTTGTAAGTTTTAAAATTTTAGAATTTTAATGTGCTTGTCTGTAATTTAAACTTTTGAGGGTGTTTCTATAATTTTTGAGACATTGAGGTGTTAACTATAAATTTTAAATTCTTTGCAAACTGATGTTAATTTTTTAATTTCATGTTTTTATTTTATGTTTTTAGACATTTGGATGAGTTTTATAATTTTGAATTTTTAGGGTCTTTTCTGCAATTTTAAAACTTTTTATGGTTTTTTTGCAATACTTCATGTATTATAATATGTTATCTACTTGTATTTTCTTTATCTTAACAAACTAATATCATTTTTATGTTTTATATATTTTATTATCTTTTCTGCAATTTTAAAACTTTTTATGGTTTTTTTTATAATACTTCATGTATTATAATATGTTATCTACTTGTATTTTCTTTATCTTAACAAACTAATATCATTTTTATGTTTTATATATTTTATTAATATTTGTTTTTTTTAAATTGTTAAGGTAAACATGGTTCACATAGGATTAGGATAATATATGATTATGATTAGGATAGATTAAGATATAAATAAAA
>NW_017978317.1:0-818 GCF_001876935.1 Asparagus officinalis
CCTACCACAAACATCACATTTAAAAACATGTGGTCTATTGGAAGCATTTGTCAAATGTGATATTCTTTTCAAATCAAAGCAATATTTGGTCAAATGATCAAAACGACCACAATGATCACACTTGAACACACTAGCATGCTTATGATGAACTTTGTGAGAATGAGCATGTGAATGTGTAAGTGTACAAGATGAAGAAGCTACATGAGATGCACAAGGAGCATTAGAATTCTTATGTTTGTGTGCATCATAACAAAACTTAGCTAAATGACCTTGACGGCCGCAAATAGAACACTTATAAGTTTTGCTATACATGTGTGCATAATGAGTGGATGACTTCTTAGACTTAGCACACATATCCATAAGCTTATTATGATTATTAATGCATGTTTTTAAAGTTGAATCTAAAGATGAAATACCATAAGATTCAAATCTTCATTTTTAGGCACATATGCATTTTTAGAAGTAGAACATAAATAGTTATTTATAAAAGAAGCTGTATCATTCTTTATGTTCTCTACTTCTAACATGGCATCAATCTTAGCATGAGATAGGCTAGCAATAGATGAGATCAAATTTTTATTTTCCAAATTTAATAAGTCATTGCTTTCTTTAAGCATAGTATTTTTATTTTCAATGACATCAAATTTGGACACTAGCTTCTCTTGATCGGATTTTAAATTATCATGCTTACATTGTAAATCAACAAAATCTTTATGCAATTTGTTAAAGACATCCAATAATTTTTCAACAGCACAAGCAAGTTCATCATTAGGTAAATCATTAATGGTTTCGAACTCGCAAACCTCACTAGGGCTATC
>NW_017978318.1:0-817 GCF_001876935.1 Asparagus officinalis
AGACGGAGAGTCAGTTGATAACTTTGTCAAACGTTTCCGTAACAAAGCAATGAATTGCAGAGATCCTATTACAGAGGAGTTCATCCTACATACATGCCACAATAACCTCTCCATCGATGTCCTAGAAGCTCTGGGGGTCGTACCATCCACAACTTGGAAAGAGTTAAAATCTCGGGGTGAACAAGCTGAGCACTTTCTTAAAAGAAAGAAAGCTGAGAGAGGCCAACCAATGACATCTGCAATCGTTGAGAATGCGACTCTCGATCCGAGGTTTCAAAAGGAATATTCTTTCGAAGATGATGAAGCTCCAGCCATATTGGAATACCTCCTCGCTAATGACAAAATCGAGCTACCACCTATTAAAGATCAGGATGGAGCTAAGAGGATTACGGATCCAAACTACTGTGCGTACCACAGAAGGGTTCTTCATCCCACCGAGATTTGCTTTGGACTCAAAAACAAGATCCAAGCTCTAATTGACTCCGGCGTCATAACGACGAAAGAAGTCGAGTAAAGACGACCATACAACTCCAGTGGGTGCACGAGTATAAACTGTTTCCCCACACTCCAAAGAGTATATGAGTATAAACTGCTTCTTGATTATCCAACTGAGTATAATGTTAAAACCGGTTTCGCAAAGGAAGCTGGGGGTGGAAGTTCCTGGAGAATCCTATATTCTTAAGGATAACCTGAACATGCGACTGAGGATAACGAACTCCTCGTTACACCCTGTAGACGTCAAAAAATACTAATGGATATCCAAATACAGCTTAAAAGGAGATCATCCAAAGATCAAAAGAACATAAGAAACAAGTGT
>NW_017978319.1:0-817 GCF_001876935.1 Asparagus officinalis
CCAATCGAAGGCGGCTCCGCGAAGAGTGCCGACGAATGATCGCACCATCAGAGGCTCATTGCCAGAGATTACACCCAGGTGTGATTTGAAATAAATCACATACTGAGTGGGCGAACCCTTCCCATCAAACGGCGTGAAGTTGATTAAGTTGAACTTCGCCGGATACGGGATTGATTCCCATTCTCTTGGGTAGGGACAATGAATGCCAGTCTTCTTTATCTCTTGAGCGGAAATCAACGTATTGATTTTGCTCTCGAGATTTTTGATTTTCAGACTTTCACCCGAGTTTTCTTCAGCACGATTCTGAGGTGGAAGTGTGGTGTTGTGACTAGCATCCTCATTGCCACCCCCTGCATTAACGGGAGGGTTATTGGCGTTGCGAGCTTCATCCGCATCCGTATGCTCAACTTCCTGAACAACTTGATTACGGCGGCTTGGTTCGCCTTGCTGGTTCGTCAGTGCTTGAATTTGTTGCTCATGCATTTCTCTCATACTCTGCATGGCCATCTGCATTTCGAACCTGAAGCTCTCCTGCTGTTTGGCCATGGCTTCTTCGAGCATCTTGGCCACTTGTTCCGCGCTTATCATCAGCGACTCGCGGGGTTCCCCCTCACTGGATACTGTATTATCTGATGCGACCGCAGAGCAGGCATCTGATTCTTCATCTTCTGAAGGTGTTCTTGTCCGAACCCTACCATAAGTTCCTCGTGCAATGGCTCCGGACTGCAGACGAGTTACACGTCGGGACGCTTTCAGGATCGACTCGAGATTATCCCGTGCCGATGTCCCTCTGCTGGTCATGTTGGTGGTGACCCTC
>NW_017978320.1:0-817 GCF_001876935.1 Asparagus officinalis
ATGCTCGACGAATCTCCTCCCGTTGGTCAAGAGGGTATTCCCATATTTGTCGACGCAAGCCTGGATCACACTCTAAGGAATTAAGATCAACTTCTTCACCATCTGGATTTCGAAATCTTTTAGGAGGATTTTCAAATGGAAAATCATTGTCATTTGAAGCTAGTGAAGGGGTTATAGGAGCATCAGGACCTAATTCATTTCCTCTCTTCCTTTGGAAAAACTTATCAATTGTAACAGATTTTTCCATTTTATTTCAAATTTAATCACTGACCAGTCTGACCTGTGAAGTTCAAGTAAAAGTTAAAACTCCTGCCTTTTGAAATTCCTAAAGAAATAAATACAAACCATATCACACATTATCACACATTTAAGTTTTTTTTTAGAGAAAATCACAATCAAATACTCATCACATTATCACACATTTAAGTTTTTTATTTAGAGAAAATCACACATTTAAGTTAATAAGCCGAACAACCATATCATTCCACTAACTATAGATAATTGAATATAAAAGAGGCATATGCTATAGCTTCTGCCAAGAGCTTGGGTTAAAAGAAATTAATTCCCTCAAACAAATTAGATCAAAATCAAAGCATATACTCTCAAATCCATGTATTTCTGATGATGGCTGTCTCTCCATCACAAACAAAGATAGATATATTTCTTTAGGAAAATGTATCTATCCATATATTTGTTTGTATTTATTTCTTTAGGAATTTCAAAAGGCAAGAGTTTTAACTTTTACTTGAACTTCACAGGTCAGACTGGTCAGTGATTAAATTTGAAATAAAATGGGAAAATCTGTTACAATTGATAA
>NW_017978321.1:0-817 GCF_001876935.1 Asparagus officinalis
GGATATGGGTGAGGCTAAAAAGATAAAGGAGCTCGAAAGAAAAATCGAAGCCCTGATATCTACTCGAGAAGTGAAGAGGACCGGCATGCCGTGTCCTTACCTGAAGGAGTGGGATTCGATCCCGTATCCGGCGAAGTTCAACCTGATCAACTTCACGCCGTTCGGCGGGAAGGGCTCGCCCACTCAGCATCTGATCTACTTCAAGTCCCACTTGGGGGTGATCTCTGGCAACGGACCCTTGATGGTTCGGTCATTCGTTGGCACCCTTCGCGGGCCCGCCTTCGATTGGTACCGCCGTCTCAAGCCCGGAAGCATCAACAGCTGGGAGGACTTGGAAGGCATGTTTCTCGCCCATTTCTTCGATGATGACACCGAGGTGTCGATCAGGACACTCTTCGACGAGAAACAAAAAGGCGGAGAGTCGGTGGATACCTTCATCAAACGCTTCCGCAATCAGGCAATGAACTGCAGGGATCCCGTCACGGAGGAATTCCTCTTGCAGACTTGTCAGAACAACTTGTCCATTAACATCTTGGACGTGATGGGAATAGAGCCGCTCAATACCTGGAAAGAGTTGAAGGCTCGAGGAGAACAGGCTGAACGCTTCATCAGAAGGCGAAAGGTCGAGAGAAACCAACCGATGGTTAATCCTCTGGATTCGGATCTCGTACCTCATGATGAAGAGGACATACCTGCAACGGTTATTGACGATGATCAAACGTCACAACAGCAGTCCTGGGGACAACAGGAGAATTCGAACGAGACGCTCCAAAACGAGTACTCGTTCAAAGACGAAGACGTTCCAGCTATCTTCGAG
>NW_017978322.1:0-817 GCF_001876935.1 Asparagus officinalis
GATAAACTCACCTAGCAAGTCTCCCCAGCGAGACGCTAATTCCCAAAACCTTGTGCAAATCACAAGTACGCATTCTCTTGTCACGTTAATATCAAACCTCTGATAATCCACTTATCAATCCTCGTCAATAGGATGATAAGTCTAAAAAGTTGCTCCAATCGCAACACACATCCTGTCACGTTAACACTATACCTCTGACAAATCCACTTATCAATCCTCGTCAATAGGATGATAAGTCCAAAAAGTTGCTCTGATCGCAACACATCCCTGTCACGTTAACACTAAACCTCTGACAAATTCACTTATCAATCATCGTCAATAGGATGATAAGTCCACAAAGTTGCTCCAATCGCAACACACATCCCTGTCACGTTAACACTAAACCTCTGACAATCCACTTATCAATCCTCGTCAATAGGATGATAAGTCCACAAAGTTGCTCCAATCGCAACACACATCCTGTCAAGTTAACACCACACCTCTGACGACCAAAATCCACTTATCGACTCTCTTCAATAGAGCGATAGGTCCATAAAATATTGTTAGGTTAACATCACACCTCTAACAGTCAAACCCTCCTCAATGAACTTGTTAATCCTTTTTCAACAAGAATAGCAAGTTTTCATTATGAAATCCCCAGCGGATTAAAGATTTTCTAGAATTATCCTAGTGATAATAAAGAAAATTTTTGAATTTCACTTTAAGTGAAAATTCATTCCAAAGTTAATACTATACTTCTGGCACTTTCAACTTTCTTTCGATGTTTCAAGCCACACAGGAAGAAACGACACCAAAAATCCATGCCTTCACGCATGGG
>NW_017978323.1:0-817 GCF_001876935.1 Asparagus officinalis
CGACGTTCCTATCGATGTTTTGGAGGAGTAATCGGACTGTCGATCATCCTCTGTCTCAGCCGCTGGACGATGAGGTGGTACCCACTCTTTATCCCTAGTCTGTCGGGGTAAGGGACGCTGGGTCCTCTTCTTCTTTTTCTTGTTCAGCAGTTGCTCCATCATCTCTCTCAGAGAGTCGATGGTCGCCTGCTGTTCCTCCAGCTTTTGGGCCATTGTTTGCTCGGTATCGAGTGCGGTCATGTGTACTCTCGCCTGCGCATCTTGACTTGAGCGCGAGGTTTGAGATGTGGCCGCTACCGAATGACCTTCGTCTTCGCCACAGGAGGGAGGTACCAGGGTAGAATAGTCAAATCCGATACTTACTCCCCTGCGACTACGGGTTCGCTGGAATATGCCTTCCTGTCGGCGTCGAGCGGACCGGGTGTTAGGTCTTAAGACGGGGTCCGAGTCTGGCGAGTCGGAGAGTACCGCCTTCCCCTTATCCGTCATGTTGACTGTGGCGGATGAGAGTTCCAAGTCGTCAGCAGCGCGTCTTTTCTGGTGACGGCACTTCCGACGGGAGGGCCTTAGTCGAGAGGACTGTTGAGAAAGCCTCTCAAACACCGAAGGGCAGTCGGCGAGGACCGTGTGGATGAGTCTCTCGCAATGACACTGAGGATTCGCCTCGTGAATAGTGCGTTTGCTAGTCAAGAATTCTCTGAGGTCTTCTACGGGTGGTTGGTGACAACCCCCGGCCTCAGAAGAATCATTCTGGTGAGCTGACGAGAGATTTTTGAGCGCTCTCTCTGGCGCTCGTTGGGTGGAACGCCTTGGTGTT
>NW_017978324.1:0-817 GCF_001876935.1 Asparagus officinalis
TTTTATAGGATTGGTTACCTAAACTGGAAAAAAGAGTTCTTCGTTTATCGAAGTGAAGTTTCAACTTTGTCTATAACCGTGAGAACATTTAACCAAAGAGAAGAGAAATGAGTTCTTTCGTTTATCGAAAGGAGACTCTGATCTGAAAGGGGACCTTCTTGTCTATGGAAAGAGTCAAGAGGGCCAGATGGACATTTTTGGTGGACCCACTGTTAATTGAAACTGATCAGTGAGGGATTTTGGTGGAGAAAATAATTTTGGGTTATCCTTTAGAATATTAAGTGTAATATTCTTCAAGGAACTTCCCGGTAAATGAGTTATCCTGAATGTACTAGGGATAGTACTTTTTCAGGAACTTCCCATTTATTGGCATTAATTGTCTGGCGCCCTCTTGAGTAATCAGGCGATATGCGCCGTTTGAATAGACTGTGTCTATTACAAACGGTCCTTCCCATTTGGGTTCGAATTTACCTTTCTTCTTGGAGGTGAGAATTATTGGTCGGCGAGCAGCGAGGACCAGATCTCCTTCCTTGAAGCTTCTCTGTCGGACTCTTTTGTTAAAAGCCCTAGACATCCTGGCCTGATAAAACTCAATTTGCTGTTGAGCTTCCAAGCGCTTTTCATCCAGCCTCTAAAGCTCTTCGAGACGCTTCTGATGCTGTTCTTCTGTCGTCATCTCTGTTGCGAGGGTGATCCGAAGGGATGAAATCTGAATTTCCAGCGGTAGCACAGCTTCACATCCGTACAACAGCGAATACGGGGTGGCACCTGTGGGCGTGCGTATGGTGGTGTGATAAGCCCAGAGTGCTTCACCGAG
>NW_017978325.1:0-817 GCF_001876935.1 Asparagus officinalis
TCCCACGTCCCTTGGCAGTTAATGGACACGTGTAGGGCAGTTACAAATGTAATTTTGACTATTTCAACAATGTCTTGCTGGCGAGACAGCAAAGACTGTCTCGCTGGCGAGACAGCAAAGACTGTCTCGCTGGCCAGCAAAGACTGTCTCGCTGGCGAGACAGTTCATACTTGTTTTGATTTTTTCCAAAACAGTATGAAATCCTTTCTTGTGAATTTTTGAGTGATCTTCTCTATGCTTGGGATATCTATTAGCATTTTTGACGCCTACACCATGTAACTGGAACGAACAGAAAAAAATTCCTGACTTCCTTTCCATTCTTCACCAGGCATCAGAGTGATAGGCCTCTCGACAGCGGCACCCTCTATGCATATCATGCGCTTGTACTCATCACGTCCAAAATCTGTCATGGCTTTCGCCTTCTTATCCCAAGGATTCCATACTACTGCAGAGAACAAGTATATGCCATTGAGAATGTTGAATTAAATACTTATAAATTCAGAGTTACTTTTAGTAAATTGATGATTAGGATCTCCAAAGATATTAGGAAAATAAGACGAACTAGTTCTAGTTATAATAGTAGCCTTCCAGATAGTAGAAGCAAAAGAAAGAGGCAAGTATGAAGACAGAGGTTCACCAGCATCTGGGAGCCCCTCTTTATGCAAGACTATCCTCCTTCTCTTCTGATGATCAATTATCGCAATATTGTTTCGTGTAAATAAGATAAATTCTGTCCACCTTTTTACGAGGCAAAAGGTGTTAGACTCAAATGGTACAATGAGTAGCAGTCTAATAATTCTATGCTTTCTAGTCACCT
>NW_017978326.1:0-817 GCF_001876935.1 Asparagus officinalis
TCTAGGAATCTTCCGAACAACCGTATCGATGCTCTACCCGAGAATCGAGGAAAAGCGCTTGTCAAGGAATGCAGGGGATCGTTGAAGGAGCTTCGAGCCAACATTCAGACTGGGGGTCGTACACAATCTCCTAACAAACAGATCTCTGCAACAACCAGCTCGGCGATGTGTGCAAAAGACCAAGAGCCCGTTAAGGTTTCACCCTCACAAAGGTGTGATTCCAAACGTGCGACTCTCGCAGAGGCCAACAAGGCAATGTTTACTCAGAAGAAGACGCATCGGACAGACGAACGCGTTATACCTGAGCAAAGTCAGTGAGTTGTACTATCAGGCTGGGGGTGTGGATGAATCTCGAAAGAGAAACACCCGGGAAGCGGATTCTCACTGTCCGTGTACCAAATTCATCAGGGCAGTATTATCAGCCTGTAGCTGCCCCAAGACCGCTCCACAGAGGGTCTCGATATTCGAGGGAATTTCCGATGGAATGATGAAGCCCAAATCAAGGCATTCCCACCAAAGAGGATCGGTTGATCGAGATGATGAACTCCTAAAAGTTACCATCAACATGGTCAACAAGGGAAAATCCCCAATCATGGCAAGTGATTCCGACCTTAATTTCTCTCCGGGAAGCAGGGTCAATTCGGGAATAGCTCAGCTTCAGCAAGAAGCCGTCGGATATAACAATGACCATGGGGTCCATGAAGGAGTCCATTCCGATGACGAGTTCTCAGATTCTCATTCCGCTCTTGCTTCTGACGATACAACGTCTAGCATAGGGCAAGCTCGAGAGGTGTGCATGGCCAACACCGAACAGATA
>NW_017978327.1:0-817 GCF_001876935.1 Asparagus officinalis
GATTGAAACCGCATTTGCTCCAACATTCTTGGACGGCTTCGGGGTTATGACACCTACATCAATTAGCGCATAAATCTTATCCTTGAGGTGGTAGCACGACTTGGTAGGGTGATGGACCGCTCTATGGTATGCGCAATACTTCGGATCCGTCACTTTGCTAGCCCCTTCTTGATCCACGACCGCTGGCAGCTGGATTTTGTTATTCTCCAATAGGTACTTAAAGATGCCAGGAACTTCGTCATCTTTGAAGGAATACACTTTAGGAAACCTCGGCTCTGAAGATTTCTGCTTCTGAGGCCGTTGTTGCTATTGCCCCCGAGATTGTTGTGGCGCTTGTTACTGCGGCTGTTGCTGAGGTTGCAATTGGAAAGTTTGATTAGCATCAAGTGCATTAGCATGTGCCTTACCTTTCCCTCGTGGGATGAAGTTTTGTTGCGGAGCATTATTCGCCTGTTGGCCTCTTTCCGCCTTCTTCCTTCTGAGGTACCGCTCGTCTTGCTCTCCTCGGACCTTCAAATCCTTCCAGGTTTTGGACGGTGCTGTCCCCATTGCTTCCAACACATCCAGTGCGAGGTTGTTGTGGCAAGTCTGGAGAATAAACTCCTCAGTGATCGGGTCCCGGCAGTTCATCGCCTTGTTTCGGAACCTCTTGACAAAGGTGTCAACCAATTCCCCGTCCTTCTGTTTCTCGTCAAGCAATGACCCGATGGATATCTTGGTGTCGTCGTCGAAAAAATTGGCGAGGAACTTAGTCTCCATGTCATCCTAGCTATTCACGCTTCCTGGCTTGAGGCGGCGATACCAATCGAAGGCGGCT
>NW_017978328.1:0-817 GCF_001876935.1 Asparagus officinalis
CCAGTCAACGTGTTGCGAGCAAAAATTCAACGTACGACGTTCAAAACCCTAAGGTCAACGCCGGACAACTCGTAACCCTAGGTCAACGCCTATCAATGCGTTGCAATGAAAGAATCAACACTCCGAAGAGTATATGAGTATAAACTGCTCCTCAATCCTCCAACAGTGCATGAGGTTAAACTGCTTCTTAAATACTCCAATAAGGTATATGAGTATAAACTGTTCCCTAATTTTTTGAGAAGTTCCTGGAGAATGTTTTTTTTTAGGATAACTCAACAATACGACGCCGGACAACGCGTTGCAGATAAAGACTCGACGCCAACAATCGATGGTCAGCTAAATCAGGAACCGACTTCAAAGTTCAAAATTCCGACAACGGTCAGACAATAAATGCAGCACCGAAACTCTCTCAAGCATTCGACAAAGCACCGGATAGCCTGGAGAATTAAAGGAATCAAGAACGGAAGTCATTCAGTGTTAAAGAACGACGATGAACGTCACTATCCGATCCACATGAGACTAATCGACGTCGACGAACGACTGAAGTGAGTCGGCGAGCTACGTGAGCGGATAGGGTTTCGGAACAACCAAGACCCGGACCAATCATGAACCCGGCACTATTCACAAAAAGGACAACGCCCTTCGTGCCTCGACCACTCTACAGATAATCCAACCACCAGAGCGGATCGAACTCTTCGTCGAGCACCCAACGCATCCGAAATCAATCAAATCCGAATCCGGACGAAGGATCTACAGGGAAACCAACAAAACACCTCAAATAGAGTCTCGGCAAGCTCGAAACACCCGAGGGGTGTCT
>NW_017978329.1:0-816 GCF_001876935.1 Asparagus officinalis
GGAGCTTCAGGAACTGGAGTGACTTGGGTGATGAAGCTCTCCGTGTTCTTTAAAGCTTCGATCAGAGCTACCGTAGTAGTTTTGGATAACCTCAGGAGCTCATATAAAGTAATCCTGGCCGGTATGTTGGCCAGCTGCGCCATGACGTTGAATTGGAAGGGAGTGCTCGACTCTCCTGTTTCCTGGTGGAGATTTCTGTGGAATCGGAGCTCCTTCTGTTTTCCTTTGTCCACTGGCTTTTTCGGAACAGAACCCCCAGTGTCTTGGGGCTGTTCCTCGACCTCTGGAGCGTTCTGGCCATAATCTCTCAGGTAAGCTTTTCCTGACCGAGTGCCAGGATTGCCTTCTGGGTATGCCGCTAGAACAATCCTCTCCTCTTCTGAATCAGTAAGAGGCTTGAGGTGGTCATCATCTTCAGTAATGGAGGGGCTAATCATGTTGGAAGACTTAGCCTTGCCTCCCTTCTTTTTGGACGAGGTGTTCGTCCATTGTTGATCTCCTAGCAGATCAGGATGGACCCACATGATTTCCCCTTTTGGGGTAGTGAGGGGCACCAACCCCCTGTCCTTCTGACTATGCAGGTCAGCATTCTTCAGGCGCATTTCTCCCTTGCGGATGGGTACAACACCGTTTGCGGTTACCACCGGGGGGAAGTTACCAAATTGGACCGCTATCATATTAGTAGATATGGTCTTCTGCTCTGGCTTCAGTGTGAGCACATTAGCATTCACCAAATTCTGCAGGATATCTTTAAATACATAGCACTTTTTGGTGGGATGTCCTAGGAATCTGTGATAACGACAATAGTTGGGGTCA
>NW_017978330.1:0-816 GCF_001876935.1 Asparagus officinalis
CGAGTTTGGATGCCGAAGGCCAAAACAACGCCTGAGGTAAAAGCAGGTAATATTGCTCTCCAACCTTCGCCAATTTCAGATCCCGAACCTCTGGAAAAGCCCCACCGCAGCGCAGATTTCCCCAAGTTCAAGAATCCTCCGAAGGATCGTATCGGTGCTCTACCCGAGGATCGAGGAAAAGCGCTTGATAAGGAGAGCTCGAGATCATCAAACGAGCCAACACCCAGACTGGGGGTCGTACACGACCTCCTAACAAATCGAACTCTGCAACAACCAGCTCGGCGGTGCGTGCAAAGGACCAAGAGCCCGTTAAGGTTTCACCCTCACAAAAGTGTGATTCCAAACGTGCGACTCTTGCGGAGGCCAACAAGGCAATGTTTACTCAGAAGAAGACGCTTCGGACAGACGAACGCGTTATACCTGAGAACCCATGTGAGCAGCCGATAGGTTACTCCGACGGCAACGTCGATGAGTTGTACTATCTGGCTGGGGGTGCGGATGAATCTCGAAAGAGAAACACCCGGGAAGCGGATTCTCACTGTCCGTGTACCAAATTTATCAGGGCAGTATTATCAACCTGTAGCTGCCCCAAGACCGCCCCACAGAGGGTCTCGATATCTGAGAGAATCTCCGATGGAACGACAAAGCCCAAATCAAGGCGTTCCCACCAAAGAGGATCGATTGCTCGAGATGATGAACTCCTAGAAGTTACCATCAACATGGTCAACAAGGGAAAGTCCCCAATCCTTTCAGGTGGTCCCGACCCTAGTTTCTCTTTGGAAAGCAGGGTCAATTCGGGAATAGCTCAGCTTCAGC
>NW_017978331.1:0-816 GCF_001876935.1 Asparagus officinalis
CTAGAAAAGGATACTCTTCCGACGCTTCGGCTTGGGATTCCGACGCTAGCCTTGGTGAAATGTTCAAAAGGTTGATGTCTAACATGGTTACGGTCGATCCTACCACAATAGAGGAAGACGACCACATGCCGACATGGGAAGATCCTTGGGTTCATCACCTAAACATGCAGTATGGTGATAGGTTCGAACAAAGAGAACCTCCTACCGAAGATCAAGTACTCCAGGTGAATATGGGTAGCGAAGATAATCCGAAGCCTATATTCATTAGCGATAGCCTCCCGCCGGAAGAGAAAGAAGAGTTAATCTCTCTTATCAGGGAGTACATCGACGTGTTCGCCTGGAATTATGAAGACATGCCAGGACTCGACCCGAACGTAGCAGTACATCGTCTCAATATCAAGATGGATGCCAAACCTGTCAAACAACAACAAAGACGGTTTCGTCCGCAAATGATGGAGGCGATCGAATCCGAGGTCAAGAAGCTTATTGACTCGGGCTTCGTTCGAGAGGAGCAACATCCAGAATGGCTAGCCAATATTAAGAAAAACGGAAAGATCAGAGTCTGTATTGACTTTAGAGACCTCAACACTGCTTGCCCAAAAGATGATTTTCCCCTCCCCATCACGGATGTTATCATCGACAATACGTGCGGATTCGAGAGAATGTCTTTCATGGATGGTTTCTCTGGTTATAACCAAATAAAGATGCATCCAGATGATAAAAAGCATACTGCATTCAGAACGCCTTTCGGCGTCTTCTGCTACACGGTTATGCCCTTCGGCTTGAAGAATGCAGGTGCTACATATCAACGAGCCA
>NW_017978332.1:0-816 GCF_001876935.1 Asparagus officinalis
ATCCTTTTTCCTCAAAATTGATTCCAATACACAACAGACCTTCATCCGGACCTGACAATGCCAAACAAAATACAGTTTTAGTAATCACATAGTTTCAGTAATCACACTAAACAGAATGTAATTTCTTCATTTGAACAACTTACAAACATTTTAAAGTAAAAGCAGTCTGGTAAATATGGTTTTAGTATGTTAATAATCAGATGACATCTTATGCTATTTCAAATAGGTTTAAGATCTTGATACCAATAGGGCTAGGGGTAGCTCTTCTAGATAATTCAAATCAGTAATTCTGTAGTTTGAGTAGTGTAGGACTGGAAATATTGGAATATGGTACCAAATGGGTCTATTGTAAGAACAATTAAGTTCTAGAGTATCAAACCCTGAATACGCTTTTGGATACCTTCTGCCGGTGTCACTGCTTTGTTGTCCTTATATACATAAAAAATGCATAATCATCTAGACACATGAAAATTCCTAAATTAGCAACCATTTGATTTAAAAAACAATGCAAATAAGAACATAAGAAAAAAATAACAATTAACAGAAAAAGAAGAGTGACCCATGTTACCTTAGCGGATCACGATCCCAACTGATGTCTTTGAAGGGGGCGTGATCTTCTCCACAAAAACCCTGTTGAGCTCAGGAATCAAAAGGGAAAGGAAAAAGTTGTTGAAAGAACCAATAATCAACTTACTTTCTGATCTAATTGCAGGAAATCGAGAAATATGCAGGATTAAAACCCTCGTCGCTTGAAACTACAGGAAATCTAGGGCAAAATTAGAACAAAAGGAGAGGAATGAAGAACAAAAAGGGGAA
>NW_017978333.1:0-816 GCF_001876935.1 Asparagus officinalis
CTCTCGTTGAACATCACTGAATTTGTTCCCGAGCCATCGGCTCTTCTCCAACAGCTGCATGAAAGGAACGGGGACATCAACAACACTGGGCGCCGACATCAAGTCAGGACGGTGAAGAACGAGCCACGCCATCAGATATGCGTAAGGAAGCTCAACCTTCGGACAAATAAGCTCAGTCGATGGTTCAGAACCCATCTGGGTAAAACTGCTGACTAGACACCTAAGCCCGCAATGGATGCCAGCAACCATCGCTGGGAGCAGGGAAAGCTCTCTCCCGTAAGCTAGCTGAACTGCAGGGAAGAGCACCTCGATAGGTAGAGCGTCTGAAGGCTGGTACGGGACAACACATTTCTTCAACCAAAGGGCAAGGTAGCCTGCTAGTAGAGTCCGGGGCCCAATGGACTTCTGTGCACGGCAGAGAAAAGAACAAAACTTGGTTCCCGCAGGAAAAGCTCCCTCAGCACTGGCAATGGTATAAGAGCGAGCCTCAGCCTTCTCCAACAACTCACTATCCGATCCACAAGAGTCCAATTGACATCGATGAACGGTTGAAGTGAATCGACGAACTACGTGAGCTGATAGGATTTCGGAACAACGAAGACCCGGACCAATCGGGAACCCGGCACTGTTCATAAAAAGGACAAAGCCCTTTATGCCTCAACCACTCTACAGATAATCCAACCACCAGAACGGATCGAACTCTTCGTCAAGCATCAAACGCACCTGGAATCACTCAAATCCGAGTTTGGACGAAGAATCTACGGGGAAAACAATCGAATGCACCTCAACGGGTCTCAGGAATTCCAAAACACCCCC
>NW_017978334.1:0-816 GCF_001876935.1 Asparagus officinalis
GTTTGATTACTATTGGATGCTTTAATTAATTATGCAGTTATTACCTTAAATTTAGCATTCAATTGTGTGAATATAAATACATATTCAGAAAATACTTGACTTTATTACTTATAACATGCATATGACCTTTTTTTGTGATCTCGACTCCACGCAAACTTTTGTTGATGAATCATTTGCAAGAAGGGATTTGGATCATGGACATTTCATCTCAGATTCTATTCAACAGGGGAATGGCACATCTATGTTTATGTCCCTTGAGGATGGGTCTTATTGCAAAAGCGCACGGATGCCTGTTTGAACTTTATACAAGTGGTAGGCGGAAAAAGCTGCTTGCGCAAGGTGTATCTGAAAATAGGTATCATGAAAAAACTCCTGAGCAGGTATGTGCCACATGTATTGCTAAATTATTTTCATCCAAGCTAATATAACTGATTTATCATAATAACGCCTCTTCCTTAGTAATGATCCTTTGCATGTCATTATAAATCTATCATATTTGAAATAAAAGAGTTTTTTCTTCAGCTTAAATTTATCATTCATTCGGTTGCGTGTGAGTGATTTCTATCTTGATGAAATAATTGGTAATGCTTGAATGTTAGGGTTAATAGATGATCGACATTACGAGTGAACGTATGAGATCGTTGGAGTAATTTTTCTTGAATTATTTGTGCTTTTCAACATTTTTAGGTATTTTTCCTGTATCTGTAGTGTAGAACTTGCGTTGTGAATCTCGTGATTGAGAGATTACGTGGATTTTATGTGTGTTGATTGCTTAATTCTTTAGGTTTTTTTAAATTATCTTTTTGAATCCATAAT
>NW_017978335.1:0-816 GCF_001876935.1 Asparagus officinalis
GCTTATGATGCCGATAAACGGTAAGTTCCTGAAAAAATACTATCCTTAGTATCTTCAGGATAACCAATGAATTGGGAAGTTCTCAGAAGAATACCACATGGGTATTCTTAGGGATAACCCAGTCATTGTAGAATTGATGAATAAGAAATCTACGTTCGAACTCTGAATGTCAGAATGTTTCTTCTTATTTTTATCAAAATTCTCTAACTCTTATGAGTTATTTTTTTTGTGAGATGAGATCCAATCCTCTGATAGGTTAATCTTTCCTCACCAAACCATCCGCTGATCAAATTAAACGACGGTGGATCCACCAACATTTCCATCTGCCCGTCGTTGGCATTTCTCAGACTCAACATGTTAGGTCCTAATCACCTAGCATTAAAGTCTTCCTTTGAGTGATAATACGAGTTGGCACTTTCTTTGCTACCCGTATTCCACTCTCTTCCTATAAAAGTTAGGGTCAAAGCCAAATTCCTCTCTCGATTCCTTCCATGAACGAGAGGTCCACTTTCAATTTGAACAATCAAACCTATAAAAGTTAGGATTGTTCCCGATCTCACTTAGTCAAGCCTACAAATAGTTAAGACTAAGACCGAGTCATTCCTTTTCGATAAACGAAAATCCACCTTTGTCCCCTTTTCCACCAAACCTATAAAAGTTAGGGTTGAAATTGGGTTTTCTCCTCAATGAATGAGGGATTCTTTGGGTTCAAATGATCAATCCTATAAAAGTTAGGGTCGTTCGAACCTTTTCGATTCTCGGAGTGGAGATCCCACTCTTAGTTTCATCTTTCCGGATTCTGGGGGTGGAGATCCC
>NW_017978336.1:0-816 GCF_001876935.1 Asparagus officinalis
GGCTGCCACTTCTCAGGAGATTGAGACTTCTATGTTCCAGAAAGACAAGGAAGGGAAGACCAAGACCGGGCAGAGTGGGGTCAAGGGCAAGAACAAGAGAGGTTTTTCTGGACATCAGCAGCAACATCAGGGCCCTTATAAAAGGGGACCCCAGCAGGAGCAGAGAGCGCATCAGCAGCGCAAGTTCCAGGGATCCTGTTTTAACTGTCACAAGGTCGGACATAAAGCATCAGAGTGCCGCACCGCACCAGCAGGAGCCCAGCAGGGCAAGGGTCCGAACCAGCAGCAGCAGCAGCGCCAGCAGGGTAGAGGTCAGGGACAGCAGAACAGGCTTGAGGCACCGCCAGCAGCCCAGAGGACGGAGGGTCAGATTCGAGCAGTTCAGGATGTTCTCCAGGGACAGATTATCCCATTTTCCCCAGCACCATCAGCAGAGCAGTCTTCAGCCACGGGCAGGGTATATGCAGTGGTTCCTCGTGATCATGGCGCCAGCGGAGCTGTAGTGGAGGGTACGTTCTTTGTGAACTCTCTTCCCGCCCGTATTCTTTTCGATTCGGGAGCTTCGCATTCTTTCATCTCGCATGCATTTATGACTAGACTCCAGCTCGTAGCACAGCCTCTAGACATCCCTCTATCTGTTTCCACCCCTTTAGGTGAGGTATCACTTCTGGAGAGCGTTTGTAGGAGGTGTATCGTCAGTCTAGACGAGTCGGAGTTCATAGTGGATTTGATAGTGTTGCACATGTTCGAGTTCGATGTCATTCTTGGTATGGATTGGTTGTCTTCCTACCATATTAGCATTGACTGCTTTGCGAA
>NW_017978337.1:0-815 GCF_001876935.1 Asparagus officinalis
CAAGATCACTTTATAACCTGATGCCTCTAAAATTCTAAGTGAAATAATATTCTTCGTCAATTGAGGAACAAATCTCACTTCCTTCAACTCCCTAGTCACACCGTGAAACATTCTGGTTTGAACCGTTCCAATACCACCAATGGGGCATACATGATCATTTCCTATCAACACGACATTCCCTCTCTCTAACTTCTCAAAGGTAGAGAACCAATCCTTCCTGGAGCTAATGTGGTATGTAGCATCAGAATCTAACATCCACTTTGTAGAGTCTGCATAACAAACTGATGGTAATGCTGGGCATGAGTAACCTGAAGAATCTGAATCTGAATTTTCACCACTAGCTTTGGCAACATTCACCTTTGAAGTCTGTACGACTTTTCCCTTATTCTTCCCAGCTCTATCCTTCAACTTTGGGCATTCATTCTTCCAATGTACATCCTCTTTGTAAAAAGCACATTGATTCCTACCCATGCTTCTATGGCCACCTCTTTGCTTTGATTTTGAGCGATTAAATGGAAGGGGTTTAGGACTACGACCTCTCACTGCCAACGCATCTCCTGATGCCTTCTCAGATGGTTCTTCATCACTCTTCCTCAACTCATAATTCACCAATACTGAGATCACCTCCTTGTAACTGACAATGGTTCTACCATTAATCATTGTAAGGACAAAGGTACCATAATCATCCTCTGGCAACGAATATAGTAATAACATCGCCTTGTCTTCATCCTCAACCATGATATCCACATTGACCATATCCGATAGTAATTTCGTGAAATTATTAACATGTTCTCTAATAAAAACTCTCATTTTCA
>NW_017978338.1:0-815 GCF_001876935.1 Asparagus officinalis
AGTATGATCTGCACTTCAAACAGCAGAAGTCAATCAAAGGACAGGCGATTTGTGATCTTTTGGCGGCAAGCCCGACCACAGATACGGCAGAAGTGTATGATGACTTGCCGGGTGAGACCCACGAGGTTAACACCACATCACACCAACAAGTATGGCAACTATACTTCGATGGTGCCTCAAGGGCAGTTAATAGAGTAATAACCCCGGGATGTCCTACAGTTTCCTCTGGAGTTGGAGTCGTCTTAATCTCCCCGAGAAAGCATGTAATGCCTCGGGCTTATTCATTGACTAGTCCGTGCTCCAATAATGTAGCCGAGTACAACGCGCTTCTCATTGGACTCAGTTTTGCCAAAGAGCTGGGGGTCGAATATCTCGAAGCTTTTGGAGATTCGCAATTGATAGTCAACCAAGTTCGCGGTGAGTATGAAGTCAGGAATCAAGACCTGATCCCGTACCACCAGGAAGCCATCAAAATGGCAGAATCTTTCGAAGAATTCTTCATCGAATATATCCCTCGTCTCCAGAACGCTTATGCCGATGCACTGGCAGCACTAGCAGTATCGCTGGCACAGCCTCCCGAAGCTGAGCTATTAGTCACAGTACGGACGCATCAACTCTGCGTACCCATATACAGTACGGAGATTGAAGAAGAAGAGGATAGAAACGTGAACGCCAAAGAGGTGAATTCAACTCAAATTGGGTCTGAGTCCCGAGATTGGTGTTTTCCTATCATCGACTATGTCCATTATGGTATCCTGCCAGAGGATGTAAAAGAAAGGGAATCAATCCGCCGAAGAGCGCCAAGATTCTTTTAT
>NW_017978339.1:0-815 GCF_001876935.1 Asparagus officinalis
GTATTTAAGTTCAATTAAGTCTATAAAGATTTAAAATTTTGTTAACCACAAAGAATTTTATATGATCCTCTTGATAAATAATATTCATCATGTAATATGAGGCCAGAGGCTTAGCTTATATTTATATAGTAGATGAGGTGTGGAAAAATTAAAGCATCATATTTTAAATAATCTTGAGATTTTGAATTATTTCTTGAAATTATATACATTGCTTAGAACTTTAGAAGAGGCTTTTGAAGGACTACTACAGAGTGTTGGACATCAGATAAATATTGGACTACTAAAATCTATGAAATCATATTACAGAAATCGGGGATATGTAAAAAATATCAGATGTCATATGAGATAATATTCATACATAATATAGGGTTGTAAGCTATAATCTAACATATTAATGAATTTTAAATATAAGAATTTGTATGAAAATATATGCTTAAAATGTGAAAGAGCAGAGAGTGGAGAGATTTGTGAGACGAATTGTGACTTTTGTGGCTTTCGTGGGTTTCACTTTTGGTTCCCAAACATGACCCTAACCCTAGCCTATAATCAAATTAAAAATGACTCTATTTTGTCGATATCTTCAAAGGGATGTATCGGTCAATATTTTTATAATGATTGATATATTAGAAAAAATTTCCTAAATAAAAGAAAACAATACAAAACCATAAATATTGTCAAGTAAGGTCTTTAATCTGATATATCAGCCAATATAGAGATATATCGGCTGATATTTTAATACATTGCCAATAAGAGCAATATTTAAAGATAATTTAAATATAAGTTCCTTGATTTTAGATCTCCAGTTATTCTATATT
>NW_017978340.1:0-815 GCF_001876935.1 Asparagus officinalis
TAAAGAGGAAGCAATAGTTCACAATTTAAATCCTGTACTTAGATGGAGAATCAGGTTCACTAATTCTTAGACTGTATATACTGCAACGTTGTGTAATGCATAATGGGGTTCTGAAGGAACTAATTGTGATATTCTTAGGCATGTTTAGAAGTGACTAGCAATCCAATTAATAATTAATTACATCACCAGTCATCCTAGCAATTAAAACATAAGTATGAAGGTCCAATTAGGAGATAAATACAGGGACTAACGATCCAATTAACCCCTAAATTTCTAGTGTTTGTAATTTTGATTCCATGACTGGAATCAGACATCGTATCCGCTTACCAATAATATTTTATTTCAGAAAGACTTGATACCTCCTAGAGTAGACATTCCCAAGCTTAGTTAATTGAATCTTGTGTGAACTTAGACCCTTAAATCATTAGTTCATTATTGATGTGGTTTAGAATTCTCATTGATAAGGCGGTCCTGTCGTCACTTTGTGTTAAATAGATCCATCAGTTTTTGAAATTTCCATTATATCATTTCATTGAGGAACCAATATTTACATGTTTTAACTGCAGCTGTGCATTCTTGTTGCTGGAGCACTTGGAGGAAGAATTGATCATGAAGTTGGAAACCTCAATGTTCTATACCGATTCTCAAATATCAGAATTATTCTTCTATCAGATGACTCCTTGATCCATCTACTTAGTGATTCACCACTCATGAGTAATTAATTAGCGCGCTTGGGCTTGATGGGCCGGGCCTCGAGCCCGCCGGACTCCCTCTTCTCGACGGTGAAGGGCATGTGGGTCCCAAGGATCTTGTCC
>NW_017978341.1:0-815 GCF_001876935.1 Asparagus officinalis
TGATGAGGCATTTTTGGTGGAGTGGTATGCGTAGAGAGATTAAAGAGTATGTGACTAAGTGTTTTACCTACCAGCAAGTTAAGGCAGAACATCGGAGACATGCAGGAACTCTATAGCCTTTACCTATTCCCGAGTGGAAGTGGGCAGATATTTTTATGGATTTTATAGTAGGGTTGCCAAAATCAAAGAAAGGAAATGATTTTGTTTGGGTTATAGTGGACAGATTGATAAAGTCGGCACATTTCTTACCCGTGAGGATGACTTATACGACAGACACATATGCGAGGATTTTTTTTCGAGAGATTGTCAGATTGCATGGAGTTTCGGAGATGATTATATCAGATCGGGGCTCAGTCTTCACAACCTATTTCTTGAGGAGTTTTCAAGATGCTTTTGACAGCCAGTTATCATTCAGTAGTGTCTTCCACCCCCCAGACAGATGGTCAGACCGAGAGGGTGAATCAGGTGTTGGAGGATATGCTGAGAGCATGTGTTATAGATTTTCAGGGTAGCTGGGAGGACCACATCCCATTGATTGAATTTGCATATAATAATAGTTATCAAGCTACCATCGGGATGGCTCCGTACGAAGCCTTGTACTGGAGGCCTTGCAGATTGCCTATATGTTAGGCAGAACCAGAGGATAGTCTATTACTTAGCCCGGAGCTAGTTAGACAGACCACGAAAAAGGTGGCATTGATTCGAGAGTGCATTGTTACTGCACAGAGTCGACAAAAGAGTTATGTAAATCAGTGGAGACGACCCTTAGAGTTTCAGGTCGGAGACTTAGTTATGTTGAAAGTATCACCGATGAA
>NW_017978342.1:0-815 GCF_001876935.1 Asparagus officinalis
CGCCTAGGCTCTCTCCAAGAAATCCTCCAAGGCCACCAAAGAAATCAAGAGCTAAATCAGGAGCCCCCTGGGTGGAGCGATTCCTTGTAACACGCACCCACTTGTTTGTTTCTGCTTGAGAGGAGGGGCTGGTTATGCACCTTTGTTGCTCTTGGCGTTGTCTTGCTTTGAGATCTTCGCTGTAGCGGACCCCATCCATAGGCTCCAAAGCCTTGGCCATTTGACGAGCAAGACGTTGACGCCGCCTTTGGAGTGCCCTCTTTGATACAGCTGGAGCGCCTTCAGTAGCCACCTTCTTAGGGGAGGAGCCCAGATCTGCGATCTTGACCACGTTGGGCGACGTGGGGACGCCACGTGGTGCAAGTGCAGCGATGGCTAAGGGATCTTGGGTCTTTGAGCCGAGGGTCCCACGAACGACTCTGGAGGAGGATGCCTTCTTTCGCCTACTTGGAGAGGCGGATCTGGAGGAGGAGGAAGAGAGGTATTCTTCGTACTTCTGCTGGTCGAACTCGTACTCGACCTCTTCGTTCACCCGGATCTTGAGGGCCGGTTGCGTCACGACGGCGTCGGTTGCGATGCCGTTGGCTCCCACTGTGGTCGCCAGTCTGTTTTCGGTGAAAGTTGCTGTTTTCATTGCTTTTGGATCTGTTACAACTTCAATCGTTACAACAAGAATCAATAAAAAAGTCGGTCTTTTTATAAGACCTCCTCGTGCAATAAAACAAAAATTACAACTTTTCGAAAAGAAACACGAGATCCCGTTTTGGTGCGGTCTCGCTTGCGTGGGTCTTTAGCCTGTGACGGGGACGTCAATA
>NW_017978343.1:0-815 GCF_001876935.1 Asparagus officinalis
CAATTTGAAAAGGGATGATGGGTCATGGTTTGGATATCGTGAAGTGGAAAAATTAGCTTCTTTATCTGGATTCTGGGATCCAGTTGCGGGTAAGTTTTGACAAATGCCAGTCATTAAGTGTAGTAACTTTTTCTCAAATAACTATGTTTTGCAACTTGTTCTTTCTCTTCACACAGACATGCATAGACATCTGTGGCACGATAAAAGGGAGATTTGAAAATTTCTAAAAGCTTATCAAATTAAGCCATAGGCATAGTCAACAAATAAATGTCTTCAATCGTGCCATATTTTTGTCTGTGGATAGACAAACTCTCGTGTACACGTGTAATGTATATATGTAACTGCGTGTGTACAAAATGCAAGATGTTGTAGGTGACCTGGAGATATACATGTCAGTTCATATGAAACGGGACAATACTGCATTCAACCTACAATATGACAGCTACTATACATATGATAGCATTTTGTGTCTCAGGTGATAAGACTTTCTATATAGCCTAAATTATGCAATATGTTTATGCATAAACATGTTTATGTGCCCACATCTCTACTGCAGAAATATTTGAATCTTGTTAAAATACGAAAGACCTATGCTAGACCTGGAGGAGTTACATTTGAAAAGTATCAAAAATATCTTTCACGCTGAATTTCTGCTCAAGCTTAATGATAATGATACATTGTTAGCATGGTCACCTTTTGACATGGTTTCCACTTGATGGCTTTATTGTAGACAGGCTGCTTCTGCTATCCTGGTGCATGTGCTAAAAATCTTGGTTTGTCTCATTCTGAACTTCTTTCCAATATTGAGGTACATC
>NW_017978344.1:0-815 GCF_001876935.1 Asparagus officinalis
TACCCACAGTAGAGGCAGCTGCTGACGTCTCACCTGGGGGTGCAGTATCAAGGCCCGTGATCCCTGGTCAAAGACCACGAATAGGGTGATACCGGCTAGAACCAGGGGTCTTGGAATGAGAGGTATATCCACACGGGACTCGCTCAGCATCCTTAGTGAGATCCCAGGACATCTGTCGCCTCACGGCCTGTCTCCTCAAATGGGTAAAAGAATATTGGCGAGGAATGGATGGAATGTATAAAAGAGCTCCTCCATCAAGAGTTAACCAGTTCTCCTCAGGAAGAGTTAACGCAACAGGATCCTCCTTGTGATCTCCAAACAGGAAACTCGGCTTCTTTAAAGCCTGAGTAGAGGCAGAATCCGCGGTGAAAGAGGCATCTGTAATGAGCTGGCGTAAGCAGTGACGCCCTCCTTCCCGGATCAAACGGCAGGAGTCGTCAGAACGATCTTGGTCAAACTGAGGGAATGGGCTAATGACTTGCCCAATGGAAGTGGAGGAGAAAACCTCCCGGCTACAACCAGCATTGGCATGAGCAGGAAGACTACCCGCGGGGAATTCAACTGCAACAAAAAAAAACAAAAAACAAAGATGGAGTCAGAAAATCCGTCTCATAAGAAGAATGATAAGCTCATTCACGGAATAATTGGAGAGACGATTTTGAGTGTCCTACACCAGAAGAACGGTATGCATCATCACGTGAACAACGTGGTAACATACACCGAACTATAAGGTGTAAGACAACACCAGAATCGCCCCAATATATCCGAAGACTTGAATTGGCTAAGCAAAACAAGTCCGAAACCTTAACCTCCGC
>NW_017978345.1:0-815 GCF_001876935.1 Asparagus officinalis
ATGATAACCCTGACTTGTATATGCCTCTTCAGTCATTTTGTCTGACGAAAAAACAGGTACAAGATCCATACGGAGCAACGGTTGTCATCCCCGTAGGAAAATGGAGTGGAAAAGAAGTCGTCTACGGCAAAGGAAAAGAAACTCCAATACCCGATCACTTCTTAGAAAAAGAAGACGATGAAGATAAACCTGCCCCTCATCTATTCAGATATGACGCAAAAGCGCGCGATATGATGGAAAAGTATGGGTATGACTTCACACTCGGAGAAGGTCTTTTCTTTGGTCGAGGCCCACGAGTTCCACCTCGAATGGCCTATGTACCGAAGGGAAAACCCGATGATTATTATCGTCACAAGAGAGGTCTCGGTTATGTCTCCTCATCCGACGATGAATGTTGCTGGCAAATCATCGATCAAATTGCTAACAAAGCTGGAATTGGAGGCTCATCTGATTCCTCAGCTTGGGATTCCGATTCTAGTATCGGTGAGATGTTCAAGAAGCTGATGTCGAACATGGTTACGGTCGATCCTACCACCATAGAGGAAGACGACCAGATGCCGACATGGGAAGATCCTTGGGTTCATCACCTAAACATGCAGTATGGTGATAGGTTCGAGCAAAGGGAGCCTCCTACCGAAGATCAAGTACTCCAGGTAAATATGGGCAGCGAAGATAATCCGAAGCCTATATTCATTAGCGATAGCCTCCCGCCAGAAGAGAAAGAAGAGTTGATCTCTCTCATCAGAGAGTACATCGACGTGTTCGCCTGGAATTATGAAGACATGCCAGGGCTCGATCCAAACGTAGCAGTGCAT
>NW_017978346.1:0-815 GCF_001876935.1 Asparagus officinalis
TAATTATTTTAACTAGTATTAAAATTCACGGTCATTACATCCTACCCCCCTTAAAACAAATTCCGTCCTCGAAATTAAAATAAGAAAGAACCTAAGGACAGATATGGAACAATATCCATAAGTAGAGGAGACACGAAACAAGAAATAGTGGGAAGCTCAAGAGTCAAAGAGTGATAAGATAGGGACGCAACGAAATCTATCAAGGAAATGGAATAAGGGCTCACGAATAGTCTTATGGATGAAATATGATATGCATCTAAATTGTCTATTACATTCTTACTAGTGAGGACTCGGGACCGTGACCTGCATGGGCCACCAAAAAAACCTGTCACGCCCCGCTTCCCAAAATACCGGGGAATCGGGACGTGAACAAGCCCGCGACGTATTAGACTGAGGAGAGATACGTGCTAGACCCCGTCTTCTCAATCTAATACGCTAAGCGTCAAGAAATACAAACAATGCGAAGTCACAGGTCCCCGATCACAGCTAGCAAGAATATAATGAACAACACAGAATAAAATAATACATATCATAAATGAATATCATCCCAGACATAATATGCAGGCCAACATGCCCATATACAAAACGATCTGAATGAAATACTGGAAAGTATAATATACATCGATCAACAGAAGTAGAAAGAACTACAAAAGTAAACTAAGGACCAACAGATAATAAAAGAGATGACTAAGCTTCGGCTTCTTCTTCTGCTACGTCTGTAAGGTACTCCTACTGAGAATCATCTGGCTCCTGGCGTATCTCCAAGCTAGACATGTTCTTCCTCTAAATCTGACGTACACCAGAGAAAACAGGTG
>NW_017978347.1:0-815 GCF_001876935.1 Asparagus officinalis
TCTTGGGCTTCCAAGAAACAAAATTGTGTTGCATTGTCCACTACGGAAGCAGAATACATTGCCGCCGACCTATGTTGTGCTCAAGTTTTATGGATGAAACAAAGTTTAGTTGACTATGATTTGAATTTTCTAAATATTAAAATCTTTTGTGATAACACAAGTGCCATAAATATTTCCAAAAATTCGGTTTTGCATTCTAGTACTAAGCATATTGACGTGCACCATCATTTCTTACGCGATCATGTAGAGAGACAAGATGTATCCCTAGTATTTGTTGACACCAAATCTTAACTAGCGGATATATTTACTAAGCCTCTTGGAGAGGATGATTTTTGTCGCATAAGAAATGGTTTGGGCTTATGCACTATGTGAAAGTTCTACATTGATTACTTGATTAGTTACATTTTGCATTTGGCATTTCTCTTTACCCCATTTTTTATGGTGACAAAGGGGGAGAGAAATCTCCTCATTTGTTGCATATATTTAGGGGGAGCTCATAGATAGGGGGAGCACCTATCTATAAGCTATTTCATTTTTGCTCTTATATAATGGTTGGTTGTCATCATCAAAAAGGGGGAGATTGTTAGCCCTTATGTTTTGATAATGTTCTTACAACCACCATTATCGGTACTAATGGCTTATTGAGTGTAAATGTAGTAAACTCATTTGTCAAGCTCGTTAGTGCCATTAACGGAGGATGGATGGAATATATGCTACAACGAAGATATACAAAGGAGGAGGAGGCAAAGAGATGAAGCAACGTTATTTCAAGAACGACAAATTCGATCAAAAGCTTCATCCGATTCAAGCTATAT
>NW_017978348.1:0-815 GCF_001876935.1 Asparagus officinalis
CTCAAGTTCAGCATTTTGATCATCGGAAGGAATTGCTTCATCGGAAGGAGTGTTTTGAATGGGAGAAGGAGATTGATCCGGTGGCATTCTAACCTGATTGTCTATTTGTTTTCCTGATCGCAGTGTGTGTACTGCATTCAGTTGAGCTGGGTTGTTGGAACTGGATCCAGTGTCTTTAGGGTTTGCAACAGGTTGACTTGGAAATTTTCCTTTTTCTCTCTCACTCACGGCAGCGGCTAGGTGCCCCAGTTGGGGTTCTAACCGGGCTATGGCTTGTGTGTTCGAGTTGAGCACTTGGCCGGTGGTTTGCATGAAGGAATTTAGAGTGGTGGATGATTGAGTCAACATGTTGGTAGTTTGTGTAGAAGCGTAGTTTGTGTAGAAGCTTTAATCATAGCTTCTAAACCCTTTTCTAAGACACTTAAACGTTTGTCATGATCAGAATTTGAAGGATTTGTAGGCTGGTGAGGATGAGGATGTTGGTTTGGAAAGGGTGGGTTAGCAAAATTGTTCGGTGCGTTGAACGGGACAGTGTTTCCCCTCGGAAATTGTTGGTTTGACGCGGGAATAAAGTTTTGGTATCCATGAGAATTTCCTTGGTTCCAAGCAAAATTGGGATGATTTCTCCAACCTGGATTGTAGGATGGAGAAAATGGATCATTTCTAGGGCGCTGAAATACAGCGTTCATCTGTTCTAATGCATGGTTGTTTCCTAGAAGAGGACATTCTTCTGAAACGTGGGTAGAAGACTGACAATTATGACATCCCGGGGCAGAAATATGATTGATTTGAGCCGGAGCTCGTTCCTTAACTTC
>NW_017978349.1:0-814 GCF_001876935.1 Asparagus officinalis
ATTTAAATATTTGATATATTTTAGTCCCTAACATGCTTTTTGGTAGGAATCCTTGAGTAATTTTTTTTTTATATTTATTAGATTGTACCAGATTTAGAATTAAATTTGGATATCATGCCTCCTCGAAAGTATATGTCTGGACATGATAAGCGGATAAAGAAACAAAAATTGAAGAATTCAATCGATCTCAAGCGGGAGCACTTGAAAAATTTATTACTTGTAGTAGAAATACATATTCTAATTCAGTTCAAGATTCGGTGAATGTTGAAAATGAGCAACCTGAAAATCAAGAAAGCGAGGATTTGGTTAATGAAAATTTGAATGAGAATAGAAATTCCATTGAAGAAGGTGAAGAACATGAAGATTCTAATGAGAATAGAAATTTGAATGAGAATAGCAATGTAAATGAACATGAAGAAAATGTAAATGAACATGAAGATTTGGTACAAGAAGAAAACCTTGAAAGAAGGCCTTCAAACATAAATGACCCAGGAAATTAGAAAAATATTGATCAAAGATTAAGAGACTTACTGGTTGAAAGAGGTCTCAAAAGAAATGATAATCTTGATTTTCCAAAAGATTCAGAAGGCAGACATTTCTCCTCAACACATTACATTCGTAACTTATCTAATGGTGAACATCATGATAGAAAATGGCTAATCTATTCAAATTCTTTGGACAAGGTTTTTTGTTTTTGTTGTAAGTTGTTCAAAAATGATGCAAACAAAAATCAATTGGCAAATGGTGGAGTTAGAGACTGGAGAAATCTCAGTGCCAGACTTAAAAGTCATGAAACAAGTAGTGAACACATTGT
>NW_017978350.1:0-814 GCF_001876935.1 Asparagus officinalis
TTGTACTGTTTTTTAATTGCATATTAGAGCCTCTTGACCCTAATCACCCCCCCTCTAGGGTCCTTCAGTATTGTCGATAATGACATCTGTGATTGGGAGAGGAAAGTCGTCTTTTGGACATGCCGCATTCAGGTCCCTGAAGTCGATACAAATCCTGATTTTACCGTTCTTCTTCATGACTGGAACGATATTGGCTAGCCAATCTGGATGTTGCTCTTCTCGGATAAATCCTGAATCGATCAATTTTTTAACCTCTGCCTCAATGGCTTCCATAATCTATGGACGAAACCGTCTTTGCTGTTGTTTGACAGGTTTGGCATCCGGCTTGATATCGAGGCGGTGCATTGCCACATTGGGATCGAGCCCTGGCATATCTTCATAGTTCCACGCGAAGACGTCAATGTATTCCCTGATGAGAGCAATTAATTCCTCTTTCTCATCTGGGGGAAGACTATCGCTGATGAATATAGGTTTTGGGTTGGCCTCGTCACCCATGTTAACTTGGACTATTTTATCTTCAGTGGGGGGTTCTCTCTGTTCGAACCTATCACCATACTGCATGTTCAGGTGATGAACCCACGGGTCTTCCCATGTTGGCATTTGCTCGTCGTCTTCCATTGTGGACGGATCAGCTGTAGCCATGTTCGCGATTAGGGCTTTGAAAGCTTCCCCCAGACTTGTATCGGAGTCCCATTCCGAGGCATCTGATAAATTTCCATCTTTGTACTGCTTAGATGATTTGTATTTAATTAACCAGCAGCATTCATCTTCTGAAGAAGATTCATACCCTAACCCTCGTCCGTATTTATAATAA
>NW_017978351.1:0-814 GCF_001876935.1 Asparagus officinalis
TGATGGAAGCTCTAATCAAACAGCCTTCATAATCAACATCGGGAGTTACAATCTGACGACTCTCATTTATCAGAGAGCTAAAGCAAAGATTACAAAATGACGATCATTGCAACGCTTCGACAGAAAGAGACTACAAATCGATGGTCTCTTCAAATCAAGACGTGGAAGTCCTCCCCGCGTACCAGCATCAAGATGCGCCGCGTTCATAGCCACGAACGCAGCTCAAATGCAGCTCCAAAAGTTGCAAACGCAGCTTAAATCGCCACTGGACGCAGCTCAACATCGCTGCACAACCAGCTCAACATCGCTGCCCGACGCAGCTCAACATCGCTGCACAACGCAGCTCAATATCGCTGCACAACAAACGCAGCTTCCAACAAGATGCCAACGCAGCTTCCAGCCGCTGCGTCCGAGCTTTCAGACACTGCGTTCAAGCTTTCAGACACTGCGTTTGGACACGGAATTCATGCCAGAATGCAGGATCTGCGTTTGACTCGTTCAAACACGAGTTGAACGGTTTCAAAACCGTTTCCCACGATCTGAGGGGATCACAACTCCACTCAGGAGTGATTTAAGGGGCGGTTACATCCCATTAGCCCCACTTAGGAGCGAATTAAGGAGGTGGTTACACCCCTTAATCCCCTATAAATAACAACAAACTCAACAGAGTTAAGGATCGGATTTTTGATAATCAGATCGGGGCTGGATCTTTGGAGGGCGGTCAGTTGGAACTTCTTGGCAGCGTAAAGAGGATCCTTCATCCTTCGGTTGGAGCTTTGGAGATCGGCAATAAGATCTTCTTCATCCTTGGCTT
>NW_017978352.1:0-814 GCF_001876935.1 Asparagus officinalis
ATTAATGATATGTTAAAATTGGAAAATAAAAAATTGACTTCATCTATATCTAGCTTAACTCATGCTAATGATGATGCCATGATAGAAGTAGAAACTATTAGAAATGACTTTAATTCTTTTAAAAATGATAATGTTTCATCTACTTCTATTTCCTATACATGTATGCAAAATGTTGAGATTCTTTTAAAAATGATAATGTTTCATCTACTTCTATTTCCTATACATGTATGCAAAATGTTGAGTTGAGTCAAGTTAAACATCGCATATCTTGTTTAGATTCAACCTTAAAAACATGTATGGTAAACCATGATAAGCTTATGAACATGTGTGCTAAGTCTCATGCTACTACACCTAAACATATCACACATCATGCACACATGTATAGCAAAATTTATAAGTGCTCTATTTGTGGTCGTAAAGGCCATTTATCTAAATTTTGCTATGATGCACAAAAATCTAAAAGTAGTAATATCAATGCTTCTTGTGCATCTCATAAGGCTTCTTCATCACACACACATGTACATGCACACACTCATAAAGTTCATCACAAGCATGCTCATGTGTATAGATGTGATCATTGTGGTAGAATTGGTCATTTGGCCAAATTTTTTTTTGATTTAAAGAGAGTTTCACATTTGCAAAATAGTTTTAAAAGATCATCCATGTTTGCAAATGTTTCAAATGTTTCTCGTGCACATCCACATGGTCAACATAACCAAATGCATCCTCTTCATTGCACCTATTACAATCGAATGGGTCATTTGCATAATTATTGTTATGACCGGACTCGTGCACTAAATGCGCCCAAATGGGT
>NW_017978353.1:0-814 GCF_001876935.1 Asparagus officinalis
GGAGCACGAATTTCAGAAGAGAGGAGGAGATCGGATCGAGTTCGTCAGCATAAAGAAGAGGAGCTCGCCAGATCTATAGTTCCCGGTTCCTTCCATTGAGATTACCCCGTTGCGGTGATCTCGAGAAGAGTGATTATCTCGCTGTTACCGAGATAATTGCTATGGTTTCTTGATTCCTTCACGAATCAACAAAGCTCCGGATCTGAACTGATCGTTTGGTAGTCTACGGATATCAACATCCCCGTCACAGGCCAAGATCCTACGCAAGCAGCGGAGGATAAATGTCCGTTGCGTTTGTTTTGACGAGAGTTGTATTTTTTTATTATTTTCATTGTGTAAGAGTCTTATAAAAAGACTATCTTTTTTTGTTTTTATTGTAACGACTGAAGTTGTAATAAATACATCAAGGAAGACATCAACTTTCTCCCCAAACGAGCTGGAGACCACAGTGGGAGCCAACACTCTAACTACCAAGGCTGTCGTGCTGTAGCCAACGATCAAGATCCCGGTGAATGAAGAGATCGAATACGAATTCGACCAGCAGAAGTTTGAGGAGTACATCTCCTCCTCCTCCTCCTCCAGATTCACCTCTCCTCGCAAGCGCAGAAAGACCTCCTCCTCCAGGAAAATCCGCTGGTCTTCAGATATGAAGACCTAAGAAGATGATCTCTCCGCCGTCGCTGCTGCAGTTGCACCTCGCGATGACCCGACGGTGTTTGATGAAGCCAAAGCCACAGATCCGGACACCGCCTCCATTAAGGAGTTGACTGTTGAAGGCGTGCCAAATTTGTCGAAGAGGGCTCGTCAAAGGCGT
>NW_017978354.1:0-814 GCF_001876935.1 Asparagus officinalis
GATATCTTAAATACTATAACTTGACACGGTTGTGCACTTGCAACCTTTTTGATACATGTTTATGCCGCAATAAGTTTTTGGCGCCGTTGCCGGGGAAGATGCTTAAGTAGGTTTTAATTATTTTGGTTCTTTAACTTGTGTGTTTTTTGTGAAGGAAACGCTTGGAGCTTGAAGATCGCGGATTGGAGAGCTAGGATTTGAAGATTTGCTTTCGGGTAAGTCCTCTTTCTAGTTTTTAATTCCACCCTTTAGCTACTTCTTCACAATTAGAGACAATTAGGACTTAAAAAAAAGAGATTTTATTTTTTGTTGACCATAATAAAATTCATCCTCCACTTTGACATTTACTAACAAGATAATAAATTCAAACAAATCCCCCCTTCTCATTTGTTTGATTGTTAACCCTAATTAAAAAAAAAGATTTTTCTTTTCCATCCTTTTTAGTTGCTTTTAATTCATAGGGTTGCATTTCATATAGTGTAGGAATTCACCAAGTGATTTGAGCATCTTGATTTGACACACACTTAAAAATATTTTTAAGGGCAAAACCCCATAATCAAGATAAGGTGAGGGATTTCATCACCCTTTCCTTAGCCCAAAAATCACTAATTCCTCACTTCACAAACCCAAGCCTAATAAAACTCATTAGACGTTGGCCCCTAAGAATTCGAGCTCAATAAGGAACAAGAAATCCTTAAGTAAACCGGTTTAAGTTTTCTCAGATTAGTTGGTGTCTAATGCAAGTTTTAGGGGTTACGTAAAGCGCTCCGCAAGGAAAGAGGTACTTAATTAATCTTTGATCACCCTCTAGTAC
>NW_017978355.1:0-145 GCF_001876935.1 Asparagus officinalis
TGCCGGGCTTCCGATTGGCCCGGGTCTTCGTTGTTCCGAAGTCCTATCCGCTCACGTAGCTCGCCGACTCACTTCAGTCATTCGTCGACGTCGATTAGGCTCATGTGGATCAGATAGTGACGTTCATCGTCGTTCTTTAACACTG
>NW_017978355.1:201-814 GCF_001876935.1 Asparagus officinalis
GGCGTTGACCTAGGGTTACGCGTTGACCGGCGTTGACCCTTAGGGTTTTGAATCGTCGCAACGCGTTGACTGGCGTTGACCTAGGGTTACGCGTTGACCGGCGTCCACCCTAGGGTTTTGATTCGTCAAATGTTGACTTTGCTCGTAACCCATTGAGTAGGGGTTAACCTGGGGTTACGCGTTGACCGGCGTCCACCCTAGGGTTTTGATTCGTCAAATGTCGACTTTGCTCGCAACCCTTTGAGTGGGGGTTGACCTAGGGTTACGCGTTGACCGACGTCCACCCTAGGGTTTTGATTCGTCAAAGGTTGACTTTTGGTTGCAACCCGTTGAATGGGGTTGACCTAGGGTTACGCGTTGACCGGCGTCCCCCTTAGGGTTTTGGATCGTCAAACGTTGACTTTGCACGCAACCCGTTGAGTGGGGTTGACCTAGGGTTACGCGTTGACCGGCGTGGACCCTTAGGGTTTTGAATCGTCAAACGTTGATTGGTGTGGATTTTCATCCTCGAACGTTGACTTTTGTCGCAACGAGTTGACTGGCATTGACCTAGGGTTACGCGTTGACCGGTGTTGACCCTTAGGGTTTCGAATCGTCAAACGTTGACTTTTGT
>NW_017978356.1:0-814 GCF_001876935.1 Asparagus officinalis
TTTATCTGGAGGAGGATCTTCAAAGATGGTCTCATCCTCTTCATTACGCCGACTGGATTCCGCCCTCTGACTCGACTCCGGTTGGTGTTGCTGAACCTGCAAATCTCGCATCTGTTGCATGGTCAGCTCCATCTCGGTCTTGAACTCAGCTCTAATTTCTTCGCGTTGTTTAGCCAACGCTTCTTATAGCATTTGAGCTAGTTGATCCGGCGTGATCGCGAATGATTCTCTGGCTCGCAAGGGCTGAACAAGTATCTGATATTTCTTCATCTGAAGATAGCCCCTCGTGCATTTTCCTGTAGTCTCGTCGTAGGTTGGCTCTTCTTTGTAACCGCGCCATCCTTTGAGAAAGACCCCGCTCAACTCTCCCTCCTGGAGAGAAATCAGGGTCGGGATTGACCGACTTTTGCTTCCCTTTGTTGGTCATGTTGATAGTGACCTCGGGGAACTCATCTTGTCGAACTATCGGTTTCTTTTTGTTGAAACGCCTCACCTTAGGTCTTGACGCTTCATTGGAAAGTCTTTGGAATAAGGAGACTCTTGTTGAATCAGTCTTGGAGCATCCGCATTCCGTCAGCACTGCCTTGATGAGTCTCTCACAGGAGCAGTGAGACTCGTTTTCTTGTACAACTCTTTTTCTTGAGTTATTTTTCTGATAGTACAGCTCATCGTTGTTACGATTTGAGCAACCTATCTCTTTCTTCTGAACCTTGTTAACATGCGCAGGACGACTTGTTGTCACTTATGAGCGATCCAAGGTTGAATTTTTAAATCCACCCCCTTGCGGGAATGGTGTCTTCATCGGTCCTAGACG
>NW_017978357.1:0-814 GCF_001876935.1 Asparagus officinalis
ATACTAGACAAACAACATTAGTGATAAATTGTTTGTTAAACATCATCAAAACAAGAAGGCCAACAAGTTACACCCCTAATCTCCCTATAAATATCAACAAACTCAACAGAGCTGGGGGCTGGCATTTTCGGATCTGAGACTGGGTAGCGAGGAGGGAATTTCTTGGCAACAGGAAGAGGAGATCTTTTGGCTTGGCAACAAGGGGGAGATCGACGTTCATCCTCAACAACGATCGACCACCGGAGCTTTCTTCTAGCCTTGGCTTATTAACCGATCTTCGGTTCAAATCAACTCTTTCACAGAGTTATCAACTCATCAAGAGTTTCAAACTTGCCATGCAAGTTCTCCACAATGTCGAATCGTGAGGAGAAGACATCGTTCCAGTGAATCAAGACGTGCGGATTGTTAACGGAGAGCAAACTCGACGCGAGCATTCGAGGGAGGCACTCCATCGCCACCGAGAAGAACCCAGTTTTAAACAAAGGGGAGAACCAAATTTGTTCTCCTCTCTTTTGTAATCGAATTGTAACCGGAATCAAAGGAATACAAGTCAAATTTCTTTTGTTCTTTTCACTGCAATTTTTCCTACAAACAAAAGATGGAGACTCTGCTGGGGAAGAGCTTCTGTGACGAAGAAGTGGTGGTGCAATTCGATGTTCATCTCACTGGAACAACCGTCGAAACTCTCGTGGTAGAGTATGATCAAGCCAAGTTTGAGGAGGCTATCTCCTCCGGATCCCTTAGGCCTAAGGCTATGCGCAAGATCCACAAAGTCTCCAAGAAGACTAAATCTCTAACTGTTGATGGAGTGCCG
>NW_017978358.1:0-814 GCF_001876935.1 Asparagus officinalis
AAGAACTATCAATAAACGATGATTTAGAGTACTCGATGTGTCTTGATAATGTCACTAAAGAGCTTTATGCTAACCCTGATTTGTATATGCCTCTTCAATCATTTGTATGACGAAAAAGCAGGTGCGAGATCCATGCGGAGCAACACTTGTCATCCCCTCGGGAATAGGGGGTGGAAAAGAAGTCGTCTACGGCAGAGGAAAAGAAGCTCCGACACCTGATCACTTCGTAGAAGAAGAAGATGATGATGACAAACCTGCCCCTCATCTGTTTAGATATGACGCAAAAGCGCGCGATCTAATGGAGAAGCATGGATATGACTTTACACTCGGAGAGGGTCTTTGCTTTGGTCGAGGTCCGCGAGTTCCACCTCGAATGGCCTATGTACCGAAGGGAAAACCCGATGATTATTATCGTCATAAAAGAGGTCTTGGCTATGTCTCCTCATCCGACGACGAATGTTGCTGGCAAATCATCGATCAGATTGCTAACAAGGCTAGAAAAGGATACTCTCCCGACTCTGCGGCTTGGGACTCCGATGCTAGCCTTGGTGAAATGTTTAAAAAACTGATGTCGAACATGGTCACGGTTGATCCTACCACAATAGAGGAAGACGACCAGATGCCGACATGGGAAGATCCGTGGGTTCATCACCTAAACATGCAGTACGGTGATAGGTTCGAACAAAGAGAACCTCCTACCGAAGATCAAGTAGTCCAGGTGAATATGGGAACGGAGGAAAATCCAAAGCCGATATTCATTAGCGACAGTCTCCTACCCGAGGAAAAAGAAGAATTGATCTCTCTTATCAGGGAG
>NW_017978359.1:0-814 GCF_001876935.1 Asparagus officinalis
ATCGGGTTTTCCTTTTGGTACGTATGCCGCTTTGACTGGGATACGGGATCCTCAATCGAAGTATAAACCCTCTCCGAGTGCGAAATCGTATCCTTGTTTTTCCATGATCATGCGCGCTTCCGGACTATACTTAGATAAATGCAGACCAGATTTGTCTTCATCCTCGTCTTCTCTTAGGAAATGATCTGGCAACGGAAGATTTTCTCCTTTACCATAAATCACTTCCTTTTGTCCCCTTCGGGATGATCATGGTTGTTCCGAAAGAATGCTGGAGGCGCTCCTTCGTTACATAAGACGATCGAAGCGGCATATACAAGTCAGCATTATCATACAGTTCTCTTACCACATCATCAAGAGACAAGGAGTACTCTAAATCATCTTTTATTTCAATATCGGCAAGTTGCCAGTTACAACCGCCATCTGACGATTGTTCATCGTCAAGATTGATTACAAAGGGTACAATGTCATTTAAAACAAAACCGCCATTGTAATCGAATCCGGCCTCGGAATCAGCTTCTTCTCCGCTGTCCGTGCCTTGGATCGATGGTTCCGTGTCAGATTCGTTACCATAAAGGAGAGAATCAGTGAAGTAATTCTCATACCCTTTGAATGGTTGCTTATCTGCGACCACCGTCCTGACCCTTCCATCAGTGTCGACATATTTCAGACATTGATGTAAGGTGGAGGGAACTATAACATTACTATGGATCCAAGGCCGACCCAAGAGTAAATTATAGGATGTCTTAGCATCTATCACGTAACACGTGACCTCCGTCTTCAGATCGCCCATTTGGCATTTTATTCAGATCTTCCC
>NW_017978360.1:0-813 GCF_001876935.1 Asparagus officinalis
TTGGATTTGTCTTGAGCCCCAAGCAACAATCTCCACCTTTGAATTTGCTTTTTGTTCTAGCCCAACATAGGAGGCCCATATGATTTATTTGATTTTTAAAATAAATTCAAAATCCAATTTGTAGCAGCACTCAAGTCCAAATCCGGCCCAATTCTCCATTTGATTTTTCAAAAGAAATTGAAGAGCATGTCCAAAGTCCGGTCTTTCAGCACTAAAATCTGCAGCACCCAATGTCCGGTCATCATCCCAGTTCGGTCTGCAAATCCAATTTCCAGCAGCTTGTCTTCATTTGATTTTTAAAACAAAATCCGGTCCATCTTGAAAATCTGCAGCTCATTTATTTTTTCGGAAAATTTAATAATGCAACTGGCCTATTCAAAATCTCTGCAGTCCATTCATTTATTTTTCGGAAAATTAAAGCTGCAGCCGGCCCATTCAAATCTAAACAATCCATTCATTTATTTGAGGCCCAATTAATTCTCTGCAGCAACCGTATTTGAAGTCCAATGAAAAAAAACCACAACTGCAGCCTAAGTAGCAACAAGTCCGGTCATTGATTTCAGAAATCCAATGCATTTTTTTTTTCAAATCCATGGCCCATCAGCAAAGTTCAAAGAGTGTCCATGATGGAAATCCAACAAAGGCAAATTCATGTAATGGGCTTTTGGGCCTTCAAGCTATCATAATCTCAGAGGGCAAATTCATGTAAGAATGGAACAAATTTGGGCTTTTGTCCTTCAAAATTCAAATATTTTTCACTAAGTCTTTGTTGAATTTCTCTTATTTCTTCATTTACTCAAGGGTCTTTGTTGA
>NW_017978361.1:0-813 GCF_001876935.1 Asparagus officinalis
TTGGCAATCCAGGAATACCTTCATCAGTTCTTGAAACCGCGATAGCAAAATCAACTGAGTTTGAGATTAGTTATGGGAAACACAAGGTTGTCCCCCAAATAGAGTTACAAGGTCTCATTAAGGATGAAGAAATAGCTCTGCTCAAGGATATTTTAGATGCTCTCAAGGCTTTGTCTCAAGCCTGGCATTTGTTTACAGAACTTCAGCAGGGAGCTCGGTTGATACTTGGAAAGTGAAGAAGCCTCTTGCTTGTTTTTACAATTCCTCGGGGCCAAAGTTTGAAAACTTACTACTTTGGAGGTATATTTTCTAAGAAGCGGGTACAAAAATAGTAACAGAACATCTTTTTTCCTTTGTTGAAAACTTTCTACTTTTTTATTTTTGTTGGGTTGCTCTTCATTCTATGTGTGTGTTTATACAAGGACAGAAAGCGACTGAACAGCAGCGAAGGCTCAATGCTGCTTGCACAGACTACAGCAGCATTTAGCCTGCTGCCCGAGCTGCTCGTAATTTTGCAGCGGGCAAGAGGAAGCAACAGCAAAAGCAGCAGCAGCAGAGGCAAGCAACAGCAGAAGAAGCAACAGCAGCAGAGGCAAGCAGCAGCAGAAGAAGCAACAGCAGCAGATGATGATGGACGTGGAGGAATACAAGCAAATGATGATGGAGGAAATGCAAGCGAGAAATCTAAACGCCCCAAGATCTGCTCACAATTTATTCATAACTCATGAGAAGAACATAAGAATTTGATCCTTTGAAGATTGGTGTGCTGTTGAACGGGAAAACTGAATTAGTTGTGACTGTGAATATGTGCAT
>NW_017978362.1:0-813 GCF_001876935.1 Asparagus officinalis
TTAAATAAATATAAAACTTAGACTTCAAATCATAGAAAATTATAGAAATTCAAGAAAAATACAAATACTTTATTAAAAATCATATTTAAATATTTTAAAATACTAAAAAAATTATTTTAACTAGTATCAAAATTCATGGTCCTTACATTCTACCACCCTTAAAACAAATTCCGTGCTCGGAATTAATACGAAAGTAATGTACAAAAATCCAAGGACGGAGATACGGAACTATATCCATATGTAGAGGAGAATGTAAAACAATAACAACGTAAGGTAAGATATAAGATGTGACATTTTACATATAGAACAAGAATTTAACATGTTCATGCAACGAATAGCAGATAACAAAAACACATTCGTAAGCGTAAAATAACAGGACGCATGAAAATGAAATACTAAGGAACATGAATAACTAGGTATAATACAACAACAATTGAAATAGTTAATGAACAAGCAATAGAATTCACTTATTAAAGTAAAATATACGCAATCCAACAAAAGAGAAAAAAGAAAAAAAACAACTAACAAACAAAACGCCGACAATATGCAAAAGCTGTAACTAAATAACAACGTAATCCCGAATAACACAGTTAAACTAATAATTTAAATTAAAAATAACATAAAACACATACAGGAAAACATATAACTTGATAAATAACCAACAATAACGATAACATAATACACATTGATGAAAAGTACAATGTGACCAAAATTATGTAATAACACACAAAACACGCCAACTATAAAAATAATATGACTAAATACGTAACTAAAACACAATATGTAAATCACAAAAATCAAAACTTAACATCG
>NW_017978363.1:0-813 GCF_001876935.1 Asparagus officinalis
GAAGAATGATAAGGAAGCTGCTAAGGGTCCAGTTGAGAAGAAACAACATAAGGATAATCAGAGTTGTTTTTTTCTGTAAGAAGCCTGGACATGTAAAGAAGGACTGTACAAAATATCACGCCTGACGTGATAATAAGGGTACGTTCCTTGCTTTGGTCTGTTCTGAGGTTAATTTAGCTTCAGTACCTAGAAACACTTGGTGGTTAGACTCTGGTGCTACTACTCACATAAGTGTTTCTATGCAGGGTTGCATGAGCTACCGAAAGCCAAGTGATGTTGAAAGACACATCTTTGTGGGCGACGGACAATCGGTAGATGTGGAAGCAATTGGGCACTTTAGGTTGTTGTTAGGAACTGGTTATTATTTGGATTTAAAAGATACTTTTGTAGTACCGTCTTTTAGACGGAATTTGGTTTCTGTTTCTGTATTGGACAAATCAGGTTATTCTTGTTCATTTGGAAACAGTCAATTCAGTTTATCTTTTAATTCAAATGTTGTGGGAACCGGTTACTTGAGTATTTATGACAACCTATATTTGCTTGATACAATTGCTTTGCATGTGGAATCACATGGTACTAAGCGTAAATTAAATAAGAAAAATTCGGCGACATTATGGCATAAGCGCTTAGGTCATATCTCAAAAGGTAGAATTGAGCGTCTTGTGTCTGATGGCATTTTGGATTTCCTTGATTTTTTGGACTTCGACGTATGTGTTGAATGTATCAAGGGAAAACAGACCAAAATGAAGAGATTAGGTGCCAACAGATCTTCGGATGTCTTAGAATTGATACATACAGATATTTGTGGGCCAT
>NW_017978364.1:0-813 GCF_001876935.1 Asparagus officinalis
ACATGCTTCCCCGGGGAGATTAGGACAACTCCAACCCCGGAGGAAACTGTAGAACCTCCCGGGGTTATTGCTTTATTAACTGACCTTGAAGCACCATCGAAATATAATTGCCATACTTGTTGGTGCGACGTAGTGTTAACCTCGTGGGTTTCATCCGGCAAGTCATCATATATTTCTGCCGTATCTGTGGTCGGGTTTGCCGCCAAAAGATCGCAAATCGCTTTTCCTTTGATCGACTTCTGTTGTTTGAAGTGCAAATCATATTGGGACAAGAGAAGAGCCCATTTCGCTAACCGCCAATTCATAGAGGCTGGTTGCGTCATAAACACCCGTACTGGATTATAATTGGAAATGACGTAAATCGTCTGTCCAACCAAGTAATGCCGCATCTTTTGCATCGCGAATACCAATGTGAGGCACTCTTTCTCGATCATCGGATATCGAGACTCGGCGCCTATCAAGGTCCGACTTAGGTAATAAACTGCCTGTTCGTGACCGTTATCGTCGTCTTGTGCTAGTAAAGCACTTATCGAGTGGTTCATCGCCTTGATGTAAATCAAGAACGGTTTACCCAATTTCGGTGCGACGAGAACAGGAGGATTCGTCAGATACGTTTTGATATCTTCGAATGCTTTTTGGCAGGCATCGTCCCAAATGAATGACACCCCTTTCTTGTTTAGCTTAGAAAATGGTTAGCACTTCCCAGAAAGGTTTGAGATAAACCGCCGGATGTAAGCTAGTCGACCTTGCAATCCTCTGAGCTCTCTCAAATTTCTAGGAGGTTGCAGTTCGTGTATCGCCTTCACCTTGTCA
>NW_017978365.1:0-813 GCF_001876935.1 Asparagus officinalis
TTAAATTCATATCCTGTGAACAGATCGAGCCCCAACCCTTCTCCCACTAACAAAACTCAAATTGGCAGACGCTTTCTTCATCTCCTTACTGTTCCTCACCATCAAGAAATTCCAATCGTGGCCTCTCCCTTCACATTTCTCTTCCATGTTTGCCTCCTGTTCCTGTTCTCCACTTCTTCTTCTTTCTCTTCTTTCTGATGCTCAGAAGAACACGATTAGGGCAGACACGATTAGGGAAGACGCGATTAGGGAAGAAGAGCAGATTGTGGCAGACTAGGGCTCCGACTATGTCAGATCCCGCAAGCCACCGGATCAAGGGCAGACGGATCGGAGCTTCTTCCGCTTGAGAGCCGTCGTGGCGACTGAACTTCGACGGGTTTTGATCCGTTTTGCTCCTTTCTCCGATGGCGGCTTCCGATGACGAGTACCGCTGATTCGTCGACGGCCTCACTTGGGCCACTGATGACCAGTCACTCGAGAAGGCCTTCAGTCAGTACGGCGGGCGGCGGAGTCGGATCAGATCGGCGGCGGCAGGAGGAATCGATCTTTGGAGATGAGTTCTCCGGTTAGATTTTTGGAGCCGCCACATAGATCTCCAGCTCTGATACCATGTAGAATTTTGGGTTGGAAATTAGGGTTACTTCTCCCATAGAGAGGTACCACTTTTATATTAATGCACTCTTACAGAAAAGTCCTTACAACATTAACTAATTAACTCAACACTTAGAATACAAATATATGAGAAAGATGTTGACCTACTAATTTGCCAAGGTAATATATGAGAAAGATGTTGACCTACTAATTTGCCAAGGT
>NW_017978366.1:0-813 GCF_001876935.1 Asparagus officinalis
TTGCATGATCAGTATTTTTTCCGACATGGTAGAGCGATTTCTCGAAATTTTTATGGACGACTTTTCCATTTTTGGTGACACATTTTCCTAATGTTTACATCATCTTAAACTGGTCCTAGAACGGTGTAGGGAGAAAAATCTGACTCTCAATTGGGAGAAATGTCATTTCATGGTCAAACAAGGCATTGTCTTAGGACATGTAGTTTCCAATAGGGGAATCGAAGTGGACAAAGCTAAGGTAGATCTTATTTCCAATCTCCCTCCTCCCAAAACAGTCAAAGATGTCAGATCATTTCTTGGTCATGCTGGTTTTTACCGACGTTTCATCAAGGATTTCAGCAAAATTGCTAGACCCTTGACCAATCTCTTAGCCAAGGATACATCATTTGTCTTCTCTCCCGACTGCCTCAAAGATTTTGAATATCTGAAAAAGGAGCTAACCACAGCTCCTATCATTCATGCACCGGACTGGACCTTACCATTCGAACTGATGTGTGATGCATCTGATTCTGCGATTAGAGTTGTTTTAGGACAAAAGTTTGATGGAAAAGCGCATGTGATCTACGCATGTGATCTACTACGCCAGTAGGACTCTGAATGATGCCCAGCAAAACTACTCTGTCACAGAGAAAGAGTTTTTAGCTGTAGTCTTTGCCTTAGAAAAATTCAGGTCCTACCTCATCGGTTCCTTAACAAAAGTTTTCACAGATCATGCCGTACTAAAGTATCTTTTGACCAAAAAATATGCTAAAGCACGGCTCATTAGATGGATTCTCCTTCTTCAAGAGTTTGACATCCAAATTCTTGACAGAA
>NW_017978367.1:0-813 GCF_001876935.1 Asparagus officinalis
CTTAGGTTGAAAAATCACTTCTTGATGATACTACATTACCAGATGAAATTATTATCCATGCACAACGTCTTTATCACGAAGTGAGACGTTATAATGAGCATTTGGTGAATGGATATAAATTTTGAACGTTAGAAACCGATGATAGGAGGGTAACTCAGAACAGTGGGGTCATGGGCTTGTTTGCCCAAGAATGTTTTTCAAGTATAAGAGATCATAATCCAATTCTAGCTGACATATTATATTATGGCCAATTAGAAGATATCGTTGAGGTAATTTACGGGTTTGGTAAACCAAAACAATGTACTTACACGATGTTTAAGGTTCGGTGGTGTCCTGCAAAAAAGCAAAAGGATCATTATGGATTTACACTAGTCAATCTTCACCGAGAAGTATATACGGATGAGAAATTCATTTTCGCAGAACAAGCTGATCAGTGCTTCTATGTGAAAGATCCGAATGTCATCTATGATTGGGTGGTTTTGTACAAGGAGCCAAGATCTGTTGTTCTTCCTAATAACAATGAAAAAAATATTGAAGAAAGTGAAGATAATTATAGTGAACCAATCGGTTCATCTGATGATGTTTGGCAAGAATTCTCTTACGCACAGAATATGGCGCTGGATGTAGGTATGAACCTGATATGTTACACCACATTATCGATTTTTATCTTATCGTAATAAAAACAATAATGCATTTCATAACAACATATCTCATGAGCATGTATACAATTTTTTCTTAATGATTGATTGTCTTTATTATATTTGCAGATGAGGAGGAGGATGAGGAGGCTCTTTGACCTGGAGGGTGATCGCT
>NW_017978368.1:0-813 GCF_001876935.1 Asparagus officinalis
GGGGTCGAGCCCTGGCATGTCTTCGTAGTTCCAAGCGAAGACGTCGATATATTCCCTGATAAGGGCAATCAATTCCTCCTTCTCATCTGGGGGAAGACTATCGCTGATGAATATGGGCTTTGGGTTGGCTTCATCGCCCATATTGATTTGGACTATTTTGGGAAGACTATCGCTGATGAATATGGGCTTTGGGTTGGCTTCATCGCCCATATTGATTTGGACTATTTTGTCCTCAGTGGGGGGTTCTCTCTGTTCAAACCTATCTCCGTACTGCAGGTTCAGATGATGAACCCATGGATCTTCCCATGTTGGCATTCGATCATCGTTCTCTATTATGGACGGATCAGCTGTAGCCATATTCGCCATTAGGGCTTTGAATGCTTCGTCCAGACTTGTATCGGAATCCCATTCCGGAGAATCTGACAGGTATCCCTCTTTATATCGCCCTGATGATTGGTCATTGATTAACCAACAACATTCGTCTTCTGAAGAAGATTCATATCCTAACCCTCGTCTATATTTATAATAGTCGTCGGGTTTCCCTTTTGGAACATGTGCCGCTTTGGCTGGAATTCGAGTACCTCGATCGAAGTATAAACCTTCTCCGAGTGTGAAATCGTATCCCTGTTTTTCCATGAGCTTGCGCGCTTCTGGACTATACTTAGATAGATGTCGACCAGGCTTGTCATCATCTTCATCTTCGCTTAAGAAATGGTGTGGTAATGGGGAGCTTTTTCCTTTACAGTAAATCACTTCTTTAGCGCCTATTATTTTGTTCGGGATGACCATGGTTGTTCCGAAAGAATGCTGGAG
>NW_017978369.1:0-813 GCF_001876935.1 Asparagus officinalis
GAGTGGTAAGCGGATTTTGTCAGAGGTTTAATGTTAACGTGACAGAGAATGTCGTGATTGGAACGACTTGGAGGACCAACCATCCTTTGGAAGAGGATTGGTAAGTTGATTTTGTCAGAGGTTTAATGTTAACGTGACAGAGAATGTCGTGATTGGAACGACTTTAATGGATCCGCCATCCCATTAGAGAAGATAGGCGAATTGAATGTATATGTCGTGATATGAACGACTCTAGTGGGTCCGCCCTCTAGTGGATCCGCCTTCTCATTAGAGGAGATAGGCGCATTGAATGTATATGTCGTGATATGAACGACTCTAGTGGATCCGCCTTCTCATTAGAGGAGATAGGCGCATTGAATGTATATGTCGTGATATGAACGACTCTAGTGGATCCGCCTTCTCATTAGGGGAGACAGGCGAATTGAATGTATATGTCGTGATATGAACGACTCTAGTGGATCCGCCTTCTCATTAGGGGAGACAGGCGAATTGAATCCCACAAGAGGCTTTCGCCAGAGCGGGCAAAGTAGGAACAGTTTAGCCTCGTGTACTAGTTGGAGGTTTTGAGGGCCAGTTTAGACTCATGCACTCTTGGGAGTTTGTGAAGGAGCACTATGGGTAGTACTTCTTCAGGTACTTGCCGTTGATGGGCATCATGATCTTATCGCCGTTCGGTTTGACGAGGCGATAGGCGCCGTTTGAGTAGACTGTCTCTACCACGAATGGTCCTTCCAATTTGGACTAGAATTTCCCCTTCTTCTTGGAAGTGAGGATCATTGGTCTACGGACGGATAGCACGAGTTCTCCTTCTTT
>NW_017978370.1:0-813 GCF_001876935.1 Asparagus officinalis
GTCCAACGTGGTCGAGATCGCAGATCCGGACTTCTCCTCTGCACTTGCACCACGTGACGTCCTCGCGTCGTCCAATGTGGTCGAGATCGCAGATCCGGACTTCTCCTCCGCCGAGGAGATGGCTACTGAAGACGCTCCAACATTGTCAAAGAGAGCACGACAAAGATGGCGTCAAAGCCTTGCTCGTCAGCTGGCCAAGGCTTTGGAGCCGATGGACGAGATCTATGAAGATCTCAAGTCCAGACATCGCCAAGAGCAACAACGGCAAACAACCAGCCCCTCCTCCAAAGCAGAAACGAACAAATGGGTTCATGTCAAAAGAACCCGTTCTACTCTCGAGGAGCGAATCCAGAAGCGCCGCGCCTTGCGTGCGCATGCCCGAGCCCTGGTGCAAAAAGCACGAGAAATGCAAAAGGGAGAGGCAGTCAATAGATCGCCGAGATCCAAACGAGTTTGGGTGCCAAAGGCCTAATCGACGCCTAAGGCAAAAGCAGGCGACGTTGCTCTCCGGCCTTCGTCAACTTTAGATCCCGAACCTCCGATGAATCCCCACCGCAGCGGAGATTTCACCAAGCTTAGGATTCCTCTGGAGGATCGTATCGGCACTCTACCCGAGAATCGAGGAAAAGCGCTTGATAAGGAGAGCTGGAGATCATTGAACGAGCTGCAAGCCAACACCCGGCCTGGGGGTCGTACGCGACCTCCTAACAAACGGATTCCTGCAACGGCCAGCTTGGCAGTGCATGCAAAAGACCAAGAGCCCGTTAAGGTTTCACCCTCACAAAGGTGTGATTCCAAACGTGCGACTCTTGC
>NW_017978371.1:0-813 GCF_001876935.1 Asparagus officinalis
CGTAGCACCGGCGTTCTTCAAACCGAAAGGCATAACGGTATAACAAAAGACGCCAAGAGGTGTTCTGAAGGCTGTATGCTTTTTATCATCCGGATGCATCTTGATTTGATTATACCCAGAAAATCCATCCATGAATGACATTCTTTCAAACCCACATGTGTTGTCGATAATGACGTCCGTAATCGGTAGGGGAAAATCATCCTTAGGGCATGCTGTATTCAGATCTCTGAAGTCAATACAGATTCTGATTTTTCCGTTCTTTTTGAGGACTGGAACGATATTGGCCAACCATTCAGGATGTTGTTCCTCTCTGACAAAACCCGAGTCAATTAGCTTCTTAACTTCAGCTTCTATTGCCTCCATAATTTGCGGACGAAACCGTCTTTGTTGTTGCTTGACAGGTTTAGCATCCGATTTTATGTTAAGGGTATGCATTGCTACATTTGGGTCGAGTCCTGGCATATCTTCGTAGTTCCATGCGAAAACGTCGATATACTCTTTAACGAGGGCAATTAATTCCTCTTTTTCGTCTGGCGGGAGATCACCGCTGATAAATATAGGCTTCGGATTATTTTCGTCACCCATATTAACTTGAACTACTTTATCCTCGGTAGGAGGTTCTCTTTGCTCAAATCGATCACCGTATTGGATATTCATGTAATGCATCCATGGATCTTCCCAAACAGGTAACTGATCGTCTTCTTCTGTCGTAGAAGGGTCAACCGTCGCCATGTTCGACATTAAGGATTTGAATCTTTCACCAATGCTCACGTCAGAATCCCAATTTGAAGTGTCGGATGAATGTCCGCTCCT
>NW_017978372.1:0-813 GCF_001876935.1 Asparagus officinalis
ACGCTCTCCTGTCTGCCACATACCCGTGAAATGTAGCAACTCCATAAACCTGCTCTCAAAATCTGCCACGGTCATATCCCCCTGAGTCAATCGGGATAACTCGAGCTCCTTCCCAGTCCGTGCTGCAGAAGAAATGTACTGTCCATCGAAGAAATATATGAAGTCCTCCCACGTGAGAGTCATCCTCTGCTCTGGAGTAAACTGCAGTCGGTACCATCTCCCGGCATCACCCTTCAGACTGTAGGATGCCAATCTCTGCTTCTGAACTGAGCCCACACTGAGTATGTCAAGAATGTTGCCCACATCCTCCTTCCACTTATGGGCTGCAAGAGGGTCTGGTGATCCCTGGAACTCGGGTGCCCTCATCTTCTGGTACCTCTCAACCATACAGAGCCAAGTCTCCTGCTCGGTGGTCCTGTCTGGAACTGCTAGGGGAATGACTGCAGGCGTGACTTCTGGGGATCTCTCTCTGATAGGAACGGCAGGTATCCCCTGCTGCTGACCTACCGGTGGTGGTGGTGTCCATGGTGCTATATGAGTCGTCACCAAGTCCTCAATGACCGTCATCCTGGCAATGAGAGGAGCCATAAGATCCACCAAGTACTGAGGAGCCTGCTACGGCTCTAGAGGTACCTGCTGAGGCTCGGACCGAGCTGGCTGCTGCTCTGATGGAGTCTGCTGTGACTCCGCCTGGGCAGCTCTCCTGGTACGAGGTCTACCACGTCCTGTCATCTCTCTGATCACAAGAGAATAAGAGTTTATGAGTCAAAATAGACTTCTATAAATAGCGTATCACAATAAGATTTTCACAAC
>NW_017978373.1:0-812 GCF_001876935.1 Asparagus officinalis
GTTGGAAGAACAGGAGGAAAAAATTAAACATGATGTGGACAAACTTGTAGAAGTTCTAGCGACCAATGTAGAAGCAAAGCGTAGACCACAGCCAAGAAGGGTAAGCAGGAGATCTAAATGGAAGAGGACAGCATATACTGAAGGCAAAAGAAAGAAAAAGGAAAAAATTAGTATAGATATACTTGAAAGTCCTGAATCAAAAGTAAAACTAGCTGAAAAAGTTACTCATTTTTATCCCGGTATTCAAATCCCCACTTTTGATGCGTTGAGTTTCAAGCCAATGACAGATGAAGAGGAAGCTCTATTGGGAGAGCTGAATAATGAGCTTCCAGACCCTACATTGTTTAACTTACGCATAATAGATAGCACAGGTGCTTTTGTACATAATTTAAAGATACCATCTCCCGTAGCAGAAAGACTCGACAAAGCTGAAATTGATAGCCTAACCAAATTTTGTTCTCAGAAGATTCACAAGTAAGTTTCAGTTGACTATTTATATGCTAATTCTCCACATATTAGTTCTAATTCATGTTAGTTCTAATTTATACCAGGAGATATAATGTTATAGTAACAACCAACAGCACTATTAACAGGGAAGAGTTGTTATATGTGCTTCGTGGTGGCCGCCTTGACGACAAGGTTAACATATACTTCCTTAATAATTCAAATTATATTGTTTAAATTGAATTTTAATGTTTCATAACAATAACAGGTGGAAGAAGCAGTTTTGGACACGATTAGCTAGGAGGCATACGGCAAAGGATATGGAGTGGTATCGGTGTTCTTTCTTGTAAGAACATGTTATTCCTAAT
>NW_017978374.1:0-812 GCF_001876935.1 Asparagus officinalis
CGTTTCTTACGGAGGCGCTTTAGATTAGACTTATCCTTTCCGTTGGAGATCCTCTCAAATACCGAGACCTTCTGCGGAGCGGTCTTGGGGCAGCTACATGCTGATAATACTGCCCTGATAAGTTCGACGCACGGGCAGTGAGATTTTGTTTCTCGGGTATATCTCTTCCGAGACTTGTTCATACCCCCAGCCCGATAGTACAACTCATCGGTCAGATGACCAGAGCAACCTATCGTACGTTGACACAACTCCCCAAGTATAACGTTGTCATCGTCAGATGAATACGTTTCTTTCAGGGGATTTGCCGCTTTATCAGCGTTCTCAAGAGTCACATGTTTAGAACTACACTTTTGGGAGCGCAAGATCTCAACAGGCTCCTGGTTTTGAATACACACCCCCAGACGGGTGGAAACTGGAGTTTTCCTTTTATAAGAAGGCTTGTTATTGTTGAGAGGGCGTGTGCGACCCCCAGCTCGACGAGTTGCTCGGGGTTCAGTCATCGGACCCAAACGTTCTTTGCTCAGAACTTTGCCTCGATCCTCGTGCAAAGGACCCAGGCAATCAACTATCCTCACCTTGAATTGGGAAGTTGTCGTGGGGCCCCACCAGAGGTGCGAAACTCAAAGGGATCAACGTAACCGGTGCAAAACGTCTTCTGTCTCGACCCTGGCGCGGGTCAGATTTAAGTGACCGACGGGTTGGAGGGCCGGATTCAAGTGACCCGCGATTTGGAAGGTCGGATTCAAGTGACCCGCGAAGTGGAGGGTCGGATTTGGGTGACCCGCAAAGTGGAGGGTCGGACCCAAGTGACC
>NW_017978375.1:0-812 GCF_001876935.1 Asparagus officinalis
AGAAGAACAAATATGGGATAAATGCTTTCAACCTATGCTTTAGTGTACATGTTGTGAACAGGTACATGGGTTGAATCCGCTTTCCAACTTACCCATATTAATTTCTATGAAATGAATAACAAATCATCAACATTTTGGATAAATGCTTTGTTTGTAATTTACTTTATTCTACAAGTTTTCTTTTATAACATGGAAAATTTTGAAATTATTACTCATTCTGAAAATATTGAATATGCTTTATCAATGCATGCATATATGAAAATAATTCCTAAGATATTGTTATTCATGAAGTTCCCTGAGAAACTAGAAAGTAAGTTTAAATTGAATCATTTAATTGGACAAACATTATGCTGAGAGTGCTCATTAATACAAAACGAACTTGATTTTTAGTGAATTGATCCAATCTCGATCTATATAATATTGAGCAGCAAAAAATATTCAGACCAAATCACATGCTAGATCTGACAAGCCAACTTAAACTTTCAATGCACAAAATCTTGGACAATAATCTTATGCTAACATGCACTCTTGTGTTAGAGGGTGCAGATATGGGTGTTTACTGGAAATATCTTTTCTTAAGTTTTAATGTTATCCTCCTCTTGTTTGTTTAATCTTTTTGTCCTTGTGCATATTTTTAAGTGCTGTAGTTTTGCATCTTATACCACTTGCACACATGTTCATGAAAAACTTTTCCCCTAAAGTTGCTTTATTTGTGGATGAATTAGCTAATTCCTGCGTCATTACAACGTAGCGAAAGGTGGAGAAAGTACTTATCAGTAAAGGTAATTTTCTGGGATTTATCATATCTGAGC
>NW_017978376.1:0-812 GCF_001876935.1 Asparagus officinalis
TGCTTACTTTAGGGTAAAATCCACATAAATTTCCCTTAAATCATCGTACTTTCAAAAATACCCTGCCTCATCAGTATAAATCAGATACAAATAAACTAAACCACTTCGATTTTCCACTTAAAAATAAAAACCCATACAGATTTGACGAAATTAAACAAAAAAAAATCATTAAATCCCATTAAAAAGAAGCTCACTTAATAGTAGCCGGAGCTTCCTTCCGGAGGAGGCGGCGGCGAGTAGTAATAGCTGGAGCTTCCTTCTAGAGGCGGCGGAGGCGGGTAGCTGTAGCTCGGTTCCGAGGGTGAAGGTCGCGGTTGAGATGGATGCGATGGTGACGGACGGCAGTTGACGGTCGAGGTGGAAGCTAGGAGGCAGGGATAGGGACACTTTCTCTGAGCCTTGAGAGTGAAAGGCAGAAGAATTATTAGTATCCCTAGATTTGTAAATAAATCATTCCTGTATCCTGGTCTACGAAATCCAGGTGCGTAAACAGACGGCACCCACTGTTTATGAAAAATTACATAACACTTGCTAATTTTAGTAACACTTAAGTTTTCGCAACACTTGCTATTACTAATAGTTAATTATTTTATTAGTAAACTTTAATATAAGCTCTCCTTAATTTTATTTACTCTTTTTTCTTGGATATAATCTAATTTATTACGATTGTTAAAAAAATGCATGTTATTTGATTACTTACTAAGTACCATCAAAATTATTGTTTAGAAAGAATAGTTGGCTAAAATTTATTCTAAACTCCCTTGATTAAGGTGAATTATAATTTTTAAGTATATTTTTGTCCCCTATTGTTG
>NW_017978377.1:0-812 GCF_001876935.1 Asparagus officinalis
AAATGTTGCTCTTCTAAAGGAACCGACACTTGCGCAGGTTCTTGCTCTAAAGGAGCAGCTGAAGTAGTCTCGGGAGTAGGCGAACCTGCACGAAAAAAACGGTCGGAACGCAGAAAAAGCATGTGGAAGAAGTCGAAACAAACCAAGCTTACCGGTAAGATAAAAAGGAGTATAACCTGATGCTTTATCAGACGGGACCTTGGGAGCATCATCATCAAAAGTGGTGATGTCATCGATGGAATCATGCTCATCGTCATCTTCACCTTCACCTGACATGTTGCCAGCATCAGCGTCCTCATCACCTCTATCTCTGTCAACTGCATCACCAGCTGGGGAGTCGTCATAGTCAACTCGCTCCTCATCACCCGGAACAGCTGAAGACTCCGGAAGACTTGCACCAGCGGCTGGTCTTTTCATAAGTCCCGTTGTAGGACTAGGCATTAAATCATCAGCTTGTGACATTAATGCTGAAGGAGAAGGAGGTGGATTATCTTCAAGGCCTCCTGGTTCCAATGCAGGGGACCTAGGAAGATCCATCACTGGTGCAGATTCTGCATCTGCCTCCAATAATTCATCCTCTTGGTCCTCGGGAGGATGGTAAGAAGAGGCTTCGCCCGATAAAGCTGGGCTGTGAGAACGAAGGCCAGCTCTATGCTGCAGGCCCGCCATGGACGATTCCTGTTGTTCTTCATTTATAGCAGCTTTGATGGCCTCAGCCATCAACTTGGATTTTGGATGATCTCTGGGAGGAGAATCCACCAGAAGTTTCCGACGAATCTGTTTATCATATTGGCCGGCTTCATCAGCAGAAA
>NW_017978378.1:0-812 GCF_001876935.1 Asparagus officinalis
TTAGGATTCAGGATGACATTCTCCATGCGTGTAAGGCATGGATTTTGGTGTTATTAATAACAACCTGCCGCAATGTTGAATGTGCGGCCGAGTGTTCTTTTTAACGGTTAAGAACTAACCGGCAGCGCAGGTTAAGCGCAAACTTATCCTTGCTTAGGTTTCAGGATAAAATACCCCAGAATCGAACTCTGGTGTCTTTTTGTGCGGAAAAAGACTAAACCGGCAGCGCGTGTTAGGCGCAGACTTATCTCTGCTTAGGATTCGGGATAATTGATAGATTCTTAGAAAAGGTTGGTGCGGGAAAGGAAGAATTTTATATTCTATTTCCCGGTCTTCTTTTAGGGTGAAGGCGAACCCAACAGACAAGGAAGGAAGAATTTTATATTCTATTCCCTGATTCTGGAAAGGAAGAATTTTATATTCTATTTCCAGCGAAGAAGAAACTAGAAGTGGGGTGTCCACTCCGAGAATCTGGAAAATTTAGATAAACTTGCCTTTTATAGGATGGGTTATCTAAACTGAAAATGGGTTCTTCGTTTATCGAAGTGGAATTTCAACTTTGGCTATAACCATGGGAAGGCTTGACCAAAGAGAAAGAGAAGGGAGTTCTTTCGTTTATCGAAAGGGGACTCCGAAATGAAAGGGGACCTCTTGTCTATGGAAAGAGTCAAGAGGGCCATATGGATACTTTTGGTGGACTCACTGTCAATTGAAACTGATAAGTGAGGGATTTTGGTGGTAAAAAAAGATTTTGGGTTATCCTTTAGAATATTAAGTGTAATATTCTTCGAGGAACTTCCCGGTAAATGAGT
>NW_017978379.1:0-812 GCF_001876935.1 Asparagus officinalis
CAACAAGTGACGTTGAACTTAGGTCTATTGAGCTTAGTGATCCTACAGTCAATCATCAAATGTTTTCACATGGATGTTCATATCCTATGAACAACAATTCCCTTAATCCTATTGCCAAACTAATTGCCAGAATTGTTGCTCATAATTTGATTCCCAAGACTGGAAGTTTTGATCACTTCGCCTCTGACAAGATTAATGCTGTTTATGCCATCTTTGCTGAAATCAAAGTTGATTGGGCTACCATCTTTATAAATAACATGGCATCTAAACACACCAAGTTTCTACCATTTGGTTCCTTTTTCACTCTCATTTTTCAACATTTCAATGTTGACCTTACAAATGAACCTAAGGTTGAATCCACAAGAGATTTCTTTGATAAAGTTTCCCTTTCCAGAATGCATATATCTCTTGACTCCACACCATCTTCTCACTCCCGTTCTAGAGCCTCGACCTCTTCCACTTCTTCCACTTCTGAGATTTGTGACCGTCTTGATCGCCTTGAGACTCGTGTCACATCTATTCAGAAGGATGTTAGGACTATTCTTTCATACCAGCGTCAGTCTCTCGGGATCCCTTCTAATTCTGAGTCTGATTCTGGTGAGGATTCTGCTGATGACTCAGATGGTGATGGTGATGGTGGTGGTGATGGTGACGGTGGTGGTGATGATGGTGGAGATGGTGATGATGTTGGAGGAGGTGATGACTGATTGAGTCTCTTCCTGTGATGTTCTTATGCTTTCTTTTGGGTTGTAAAAACTTGATAACTCTGTTTTTATTTGAGTGTATAACTCTATGATGCTTTGGTGCTTTGT
>NW_017978380.1:0-812 GCF_001876935.1 Asparagus officinalis
TAGAGAAAAGAGTTAGAAAACTTCTCAATAGATCAAGAGGTAGAAGGAGAATAGTTGGATGCCCAAACAGGCAAACACCAATAGATGATCTCCTCAAGCTCTTGTGAAATTGATTTCTCAAACTCAAACTTCCAAATGCTTAAAAGCTTCTTAAACACACTTAAACCAAACGAAAACCTTTGTTAAAACTCTTTTAAACTTGGTTAAAAACTCTCTTGGATGATGAAAAATAGTTATGGCAAAGGGGTATATATAGGCTTGAAGAAACCAACCCCAAAAACCCCAAAAAAACATTAAAAACAAAAAACAGTAACTAGCCGTTACTGTGTAACGGTCGGCTGTTACAGTAAATTTGATCGACCGGTACGGTCGACCGTGAGCCATATGCAAAGCTGAGTAACGTCCAGAGAGTTTGGCGGTCGACCGTACCGGTCGACCGTAGTACTGTAGCACTGCGTATCAACTTTGTAAAATCAATTAAAAAAAGTAAAACAGTTCCAAAAATATGAAATTTTGTGGGAAGGTTTTAGACATGTAGAATAACTACAATAACATGTTAGAGAAAGAGTTTCTGAAAAATCATTTCCCAGTTGAGAGAAATAAATATTTGAACACAGATTTACAGTTTCTGAAAAACTGCTGACATACATGATTTTGTAAAATCAATTGGGCACAGTAAATCAACTCCAAAAATAGTAAAATTTTTAGGGAAGTTTCTAAACATGTAGATAAACATGTAAAAAAAATAATTTCTTGAATATCACTTCCCATTTATGAAAACTCATCTGTTTTGTAAAACATGCACGAACATG
>NW_017978381.1:0-812 GCF_001876935.1 Asparagus officinalis
TTAGACACAAAACAGAAACATCATTTTATAGTTGCATTAGTCAAGGAATTGGCTAGTCCTATAGTTAGCATGAGAAGAGGCATGTACCTTCAAAATAACCGTTCCCGGGAGTCTGAGGGAGTGCAGACTCAGGAAACATATCCTGAGGTGGCTGGCCATCAATCTGAGGGGAGTCATATATGAAGTTGAACATAGAAGTGTCCATAGGCAGGCCTTCCCCATCGAAATCATCAATCGAAAAATCTGACGCAAAAAGATATAAGTATGAAGGAGGAGGAAGGAAACTATGGCCAATAGAGACAAGTTACCTCTCGAAGATGTACCTGGAATCACCGAACTGGGTCCTTCATTGACAGACTCCCCAACATGGGCGGTCTCTACAGGCTTTTCTACCTGGTGCGGTGAGTCAGGCTCACCAGGAGATGCACAATCATCAGGACTCATCTCGCCTTCCTCACGATATCCTGCATAGGATGGGAAAGCATGAGCCAGAAGTTCTAAACGATCAAGAAAATGATCTATAGAATAGACGTTACCTCCGTCACTAACAGGATCCTCATCAGCCAAGTCCATCTCAGATGCTCGTGAATTTGCATGCGGCTTGTGGGCTAATCTTTTCCGCCTATCAGCACGGACAGCAATCGAAGGTCTTACCCGGGTAAAAGGACGGAATTCGTCGTCACTATTGGTCACTGTCCCTGAAATATCAAATCGTGGTCAGGAATAGCAACTTGGAAATGCAGAGAAAAAAAAAGAAAAAATAGGTGACTAACCTTGCTCCAAATCTGCCTCGTAGTCTTCAGGGTCTCCGC
>NW_017978382.1:0-811 GCF_001876935.1 Asparagus officinalis
GCTTTCTGTTTCCTGAGAAAAATTTTCAAATCCTGTTTTCTCTCTGTTTTAAGTGTGATTCACTTCCCAACTTCAGTAAACCTACTCTTTGCTATAGGGGTTGTGTAAAGAGAGGTTCTTGCATCTTTTTCTTCTGCTGTGTGAGTGAGATCTTGTGTAAGATCTACTGTGAGGGTGTGATCTGTTGAGATCAAACTGTGTAGTGAGAGAGATCTGTGGAGATCGCTGTGTAGACGAAGTTCCGGCTTCCAAACCGGGTGTGTAGTGGATTTCTCCTCGAGAGTGGGGAGCGGGGACGTAGGCCAGAGGGCCGAACCTCGTTAACACATCGCGCGTCAAGGATAACGAACTCCTAACCCTATCTCTCTTACTTTTATCGCATTTTTGTTTTGTGGTTTGCTTGTGCTGATTTTTAATTGCATATTAAAGCCTCTTGACCCTAATCACCCCCCTCTAGGGTCCAACAATTGGTATCAGAGCTTGGTCTCTATATCAGTTTTTGGTTTAACAACCTTAGAGAAAAGATCTAATGGAGGCCTCTTTGAATATGCATATGTTGGAAGGACAATCCACCACTAGACCACCACTCTTCACAGGGACTAATTTTGCTTATTGGAAGGCTAGAATGAGAATTTACCTTCGTTGCATTGATCTTGACATACTAGGACTCATAGAAAAAAAATATGTAGAGAAGTCAAAAGTCGAGAACATGTCTGATGATGAAAGGCACCTTGCCAATCTCAATGCTAAGGCCATGAATGCCTTAATCTGTGGTCTTTCCCCCAATGAATACAATAGGGTTTCCACGTGT
>NW_017978383.1:0-811 GCF_001876935.1 Asparagus officinalis
TTCCAGCTGATTAGATAACCTCATAATATTTGCTGTAGTGGATACAGGAGAGAGTTTAGTCCAGAGTTTCAGAGCTGACTTGAGTTCTTTTAGTTTAGATACCAAAATAAACATAGGAGAACCTGTAAACTGTTTTCCCCAAGCAGTTTTGATAACATCAGAAAAACCTTGACATTTCATCCAATAGTTAAAAAATTTGAAAGGCTTAGGACCAGAATTAACATTAGGCTGAAGATGGATAATAGCTGGAGTATGATCACTTGATGAGGTATTTTTATACTCTGTAAAGACTTGAGGAAATAGATCAATCAGCTTAGAATTTCCCAGAGCTCTGTCTAGTTTACCATAGATTCTGTGTATGCCCTTTTGTTTATTGTGCCAAGTCCAGGTTGAACCAGTACTTTTGAGATCAGAAAGGCCACAAATTTGAATACAATCATTAAACTCCTGGAGCTTCTTAACTGATAGATGAGATCCACCAATTTTTTCAGAAGAGAATCTACAAACATTAAAATCTCCCACTAACAACCATGGCAGAGTGTGATATTGCTTATGTATATCACTAATATCAGTCCATAAAGATGATCTAGTTGTTTCTGAATTTTCACCATAGATGACACTTAATATTAAATTGAAACCTCCCTTGTTATGAAGGTTAATTGTGATTTGCTACAAGGTGACAGATATTACATCTCCCCTCCATATATCTGCATCCCATGCCACCCAAATTCTACCTCTATTTGAAGCAATATAATTGTTGCAATATGACCAAAGAGGAGGGATACATTTTGTGATTCTGTGAGATTTTGAT
>NW_017978384.1:0-811 GCF_001876935.1 Asparagus officinalis
AAGGAAGACGCGAAGATGCAAAATCAGCAAGCACATGCTGCTTTATCTGATGAGCTGAAGTCCTTGAAGTAGACACTGGCTAAGACAGAGGAGGTTGCTGTGAGGACTTTAGCCGCGAACGAAGAGTCTATCAGAGCTGAGTTGCAGGAGGAGCTTAGGCGAGCTTATGATGAGAAGCTGTCTGAGTTTAGCCAGCAGGTTTTTAGCCATGGGCTTGATGTATGATTTTATTTGCTGAAAACTTTGACATTTGATTCTCTTAATGGAACTGGTCTTTATCTTTATTATGATTCGTCATTCCATTTGAAATGATTGACCACAATACTCATAGGATTTTTGGCAAACCCTCAGCCATCAACGGGTTTGATCAGCCTTTACCGACTACCGTTTCAGTCGGAGCATGCGGATTGTCGGAATCCGTTCCGCATGTAACGTTGTGCTAAGGGAATGAACTCCCTTAGACTTCGTGCTATGATGTCGAATACATAGACTTCGCCATTGTTACGGGAATAGGCTACCCGGCAAATGATTGAAGGTGTTGACTTTAGGATTTTTGGCTAACCCCCAGCCTTCAACGGGTTTGATTAGCCTTTACCGACTACCGTTTGAGTCGGGCTAGCATGCGGATTGTCTAAATCCGTTCGCATGTAACGTTGCGCTAAAGGAATGAACTCCCTTAGACTTTGTGCTATGATGTCGAATACATAGACTTTGCCATTGTTACAGGAATAGGCTACCCGATAACACGTGTTAGGTGTTGACTTTATCCCTACTTAGATTTCGGGATAAAATACCCCAGACTGGTATTCTG
>NW_017978385.1:0-811 GCF_001876935.1 Asparagus officinalis
TCTGAAGACAATGTTCGAAATCATGCGAGCACATCAGCTGAAGATGAATCCGACAAAATTATTTCTCGGGGTTTCAAGTGGAAAATTCCTGGGATTTATCGTTACTTCCAAGGGAATCTCTCTTGACCCAGAAATAGTGCGTGCCATCCAAGACATGCCACCTCCGAAGAATCTCAAAGAGCTCAGAGGTTTGCAAGGCAGACTGGCCTACATTCGAAGATTCATATCAAATCTTTCAGGGCGCTGCCAACCTTTCTCTAAGCTTATGAAGAAAGGAATATCCTTTGTTTGGGATGCAGAGTGTCAAAGAGCATTCGAGGAGATTAAGAGATATCTAACTCAATCGCCAGTTCTCGTGGCCCCGATATCAGGAAAACCATTCCTGTTGTATGTGAGAGCCATGGATCATTCTCTTGGTGCTTTGTTGGCCCAAAACAATGATCAAGGTCAAGAGCAAGCCATCTATTACCTGAGTAGGACTATGATGGGAGCTGAACACCGGTACAATCCGGTCGAAAAAGAATGTCTCGCCTTGGTATTCGCAATCCAAAAGATGCGACATTATCTAGTTGGACAGACCATTCAGGTCATCTCTAAGGTAAATCCTTTGAGAGTTCTGATGACAAAACCATCATCTCTAAATTGTCGGCTTGCAAAATGGGCCATTCTCTTGTCGCAATACGACATGCAGTTCATGCCTCAAAAGACGGTCAAGGGACAAGCACTAGCAGACTTCTTAGCTGATCATCCAGTATCGGGAACGTCTAAGTTGTATGAGGAATTACCTGACGAGGTTGCTGAAGCCTGCGCT
>NW_017978386.1:0-811 GCF_001876935.1 Asparagus officinalis
AGCCTCTCTATTCCCAAAGTCCACGTTTGCCTCCTGCGAATTATCTAAAAGAGCAAGAAGTATAGAGACCATTAAGGAATGCACAAATCCCAAATCATTCAACTCCTTTATGTATTGTTAATGGTAGATGTACCTGGATTCATCGAACCGGGTCCTACATCGACGGTCTCCCTAATGTCATCAGCTTCCGCAGGCCTTTCTACCTGGTGGGGTGAGTCGGGCTCACCAGAAGATGTAGAATCGTAAAAAACAGGATCAGGACTCATCTCGCTCTCCCCACGCTCTCCTATATAGAAATGGAAAAGCGTGAATCAAAGTTCTGAATGATCAAGAGGCTAGTCTATGGGATAGATGTTACCTCCATCACTAGCAGGGTCGTCACCGGCTAAATCCATATCCGATGCTCGTGAAACTACATGCGGCTTGCGGGCTAATCTCTTCCGCCTAGCGGCAGGGGCAACAATTGAAGGTCCCGCCTGGGGAGAAGGATGTAACTCTTCATCCTGGTCAGCTGTGGTCCCTAAAACATCAAATCATTGTCAGGCTTAATAATTCTGGTAAAAAAAAAAACTAACCTCGTTCAGAATAGTCCTCGTGATCTTCAAGATCTCCGCCTGAAGCTTCATCAGCAGAATGAAAAATCTTCTTTCCCTCTTCATCAATCCGACGAGTCTTGTGTCGTTCCCTTTGTGATCGAGCATTTTTCCAAATCATACGGGAATCAGCCTGAGAAGCCTCCTCGGCCTCTAGCTCTGCAATTGGCTTCACAGGAATAGTCTTATTGGCTGCTAACAACCACTTGCAGCTTAGG
>NW_017978387.1:0-811 GCF_001876935.1 Asparagus officinalis
CTCCACTACGAATGGTCCCTCCTATTTGGGTTCAAATTTACCCTTCTTCTTGGAGTTAAGGATCATAGGACGTCTTACAGCTAGAACCAGATCTCCTTCCTTGAAGCTTCTCTGTCGAACTTTTTTGTCGAAGGCTCGAGAAATTCTAGCTTGGTAAAACTCAATTTGCTGTTGAGCTTCCAGGCGCTCTTCATCGAGCCTCTCGAGTTCTTCGAGGCGTTTCTGATGTTGTTCTTCGGTCGTCATCTGGGTTGCAAGAGCGATCCGAAGAGACGGGATTTGAATCTCCAATGGAAGAACAGCTTCACATCCGTACACCAGTGAATACGGGGTTGCTCCCGTTGGTGTGCGCACCGTGGTCCGATAGGCCCATAAAGCCGCGCCAAGCTTGTCGTCCCAATCTCGTTTATTAGTTTTCACGATCTTTGACAAGAGTTTGATGATAGTCTTGTTGAAGGCTTCAGCTAATCCATTCGCTGTAGGATTATAAGCCGTCGACGAGATATCCTGAATTTTAAACTTTTCGCAGAACCTTATGAAGGCGTTGCTGACAAACTGAGGACCGTTGTCATGTATGATTCGTCTTGGAACACCATACCTATAGATGATGTGGTGCTTGATGAATCACATTACTCGTTTTAACTTCTCTGAGTGGAACTGCTTCAGCCCATTTGGAGAAGTAATCGGTAATCGCTAAGATGAACCGGTCGCCTTTGACTGATGGGGGATTTATTGGGCCAACAATGTCCATTCCCCACGTCTCGAACGGCCATGACGTAACCGAAGGATGCAGATGCTCCGGAGGTTGGTG
>NW_017978388.1:0-811 GCF_001876935.1 Asparagus officinalis
CACGATCTTAATAAAATCAGTTAGAGATCGATTCGAGATCGCGTCTTTTGCCGAGAATGTCTCCAATCTACGCTCTTAATCTCTTACTAGCTTATCTCCTTAACTCCTCGTGGGATCGAAAAAATGCCAGCTTTTTGGACCATCTGGTAAATCACAATGATGTATCACAAGTGTACACCATCTGATAAATCACAATGTTGATTTGATTGTATATCTTCATGACTATGTGATTGTATACGTTCGTGCCTCCTATGCATACTAATATTTTTTTAGGTTTAAAGTTCCATGTAGCATTATCAGAATGAAAACTAGAATCTCTATTAGAAACCATCAAAACTATCTACACGTAGAACTACTTTATATTACTAAAACATTCCCAAGAATCTCATTTTGATGTTAAATTATACTTCTCCCCTTGAAAACTTTGTTTCTTTCTTGCTTATGGTCAAATATATATTTCATGTCATTTCTAGCAAGTATTGTAGTCTTATCCAGAAAAACGTTGAATGCGCTTATCATCTCTACAAGTGTTGTTATTGTCATAAAAATATGAAATATACAGATAATCTCTCACATTAAACATTAAGTAATACTAAATAACTACTCATTTCATTTTATTATCCTTTAACGCACTTACGTTGATTTTGCGGATTATTTGCAATTTATATTACGCAAAAAAAGGCTTTGAGAGAGAAAAACCGAGATTTAAGGCTTTTAACTATTTTGCTCGAAATTAAAAAACAAGAGAAAGTTTCAAAGGGAACGTGAGCAGAGTCTGCAGAGGGAAAGCTTCGAAGGACACGTGAGCGGG
>NW_017978389.1:0-811 GCF_001876935.1 Asparagus officinalis
AAGCATAGATGATAAATATGCTAAACACCACTCACATACAAAAAGACAATGAGAACACATATAAAATGTTAATATGAAAAATAGTGTCTCATATCAAGGACCATAAAAACCATGTGTAAAGATAGATTTATGAGAACCATGAAAAAAGTTTTCAAGTGAAAACAAATCACTCAAATGAAATCATAAATCAAGATTTGAGTCCAAAAGCAATGTTTGATCAAAAGGAAAATTTTCTTTACATAACTTGATCAAACCACTCATAGAATACATTATAAGGCACGAATAGATGATCCATAAGCACAAACATATAAATATCATCATATAGGTGAATTATAATGAATTCAAAAGCAACAAATCAAAACATAATTTTTAAGAGAGGCAAACAAAAGAATTTCAAGAGAGGCAACAATATATCAAGCTCTTAAGCTTGTTTCAACCCATATAATCATTTTAGCATCCGGTAAACTTGATTTGGGAATAAACACCCAATAAATCCGGAGGGTTATATAAATACAAACCGCTCATCAAAATCAAAACTAATAATCATGAAAACAAAGTATTTGATAAAATAAAAAATTGTTTTCATAACCAAAAGATCTTAAAACATAATTTTCAAAACCAAGACAAAAAAAAATAAAAACACTAAAGTTCTTGGTTTAAAATCAAATTTGTTTTGGTACCCAAGTGTTCTTGGTACCAAAAGATTTAGGGACATGACCCTTATCAATGAAGCTCAAAGCCTGGGTTATGAACCCTCTTAGGCACATATGGTGCACTAACATGGTCAAAACAATATTCATTCAAATGATCC
>NW_017978390.1:0-811 GCF_001876935.1 Asparagus officinalis
ACTTGGTTGAATAATCAAAGGTTCATCCCACGCCCCTTTTTATAGGGCTGTGAGGTAGTTTCTGAAACAAGAAAGAGATCGAGGCAATCATACGGTTTCTCAAAATACAATCTGATCAAATCAAATCAAATCTACAAACCGTAATTAATCATATCAATTTGATTCCTAGGAGATAGGTTCATTGAATCTGGTCATTATTTCTTTCAAACGTGCTCACCGAGATTTGATCAAATCAATCATTATCCAATTCGCATCTAATCATATCTTATACGAATTTATGCGGGTCAAACGTGATTGACCGAGATTTGATCAAATCAACCCATATCCAATTACCCGATTACCTCACATCTGATCAGATCTCTATATGATTTTATGCGGGCTTTCTTAATAACGTTCCAGCATGTTCTTGTGTGTGATCCAATAGGTTTACACGATGTTGGCATTGAGGCAAAACACTTTTCGGCCCACAAGTCATAAGCGGACCCTAGCAGGAGATTATGACTACCCAAATCATGTAAATGTCATCTCAGATGAAACCTAGTCCACAATGGACATATGTCGGTCTCTTCATCACTAGATATCTTGATTGAACTCAAGGCAGGAAGTGTGTCAACCTTATACGGTTCAACCTTTAATTTCTCGCACCTGAAGTTAGACTGACTTATCAATAGTTGACTCTCAACTCAACAGGCATGGCCATGCACTTTCTCAGTCTATCTTCTTCGAGGGTCCCAGAGATATCTTACCCTTATTTATATGAGAGGGATAAATTCCATCTTGACCATTCACATCCCTCTTCATGATTCATAGC
>NW_017978391.1:0-811 GCF_001876935.1 Asparagus officinalis
TCCTATATATTATAGACAAACAACGTTGTTGGAGGATGGATGGATTGCGCCATAACGATCATATCCAATAGAGGTTGGAGGAATTGTAGAGTGAAGCAACGTACAATTCAAGTTAAAGATCAAGTTCAAGCTTCATCTGCATGTGTACCAAGTCGAGCTTATTAAAGATCAAGATCTAGCTTGGGTAATATAGTATAGGTTTTATATTATGTGTGTTAAGTACCTTAAGCTCAATATCATATACACACACGTATTTGGTTTCTATGTATATATATAGTTATATATATACATGCATGTTTTTGAGTTTTCATGTTTTGGACACACTTGCAAAATAATGAGATTTCACAATTGGAAAATGCAAATTAGAAAATTCTTTTTGTAACATGTTCAAAATATCATTTGCAAACATTTCTCAAAGTTTCATCAAGTTTGGAATTGATTTGTTATGTTTAAAGGAATTTACAAATTCACGTTTTCGTTCGTGCACATGTTCGTGCATGTTTTACAAAACAGATGAGTTTTTATAAATGGAAAGTGATATTCAAGAAATTCTTTCTTTGACATGTTTATCTACATGTTTAGAAACTTTCCTCAAAATTTTACTATTTTTGGAGTTGATCTACTGTGCCCAATTGATTTTACAACGCTAGTTGCTGTTTTTTGTTTTTAATGGTTTTTTGGGGTTTTTGGGGTTGGTTTCTTCAAGCCTATATATACCCTTTTGCCATAACTATTTTCCATCAATCTAAGAGAGTTTTTAACCAAGTTTAAAAGAGTTTTAACAAGGGTTTTAGTTTGGTTTAAGTGTGTT
>NW_017978392.1:0-3516 GCF_001876935.1 Asparagus officinalis
GGGTAGAAAGCAGTAGACGGTGAGTAGGATTGACGTGAAAGGATAAATGCCAACATTGAGGTAAGCGATGCGTTGGAGGAATTTGAGGCGCCTGGTGGCTAGAAAGGCATTGGCCCAGCAGAGGACCTGGTGGAGGCGGTCGGTCATGTTGATAGGAGTTGAGCCGCAGAAGGCGTCGCATTTTGTTACACAATAGACGAAGCGCCATCCATGGTTGTGCATCCGGTAGCCTATTACGACGTCCTCCGTCACCGAGCCATATATCCAGCCTACTCGGCCACCCCATTCAGTTTTGTCTTCATACCTATGATAAACAGGTAACTTTTCTCTAAACTTTTTTGAGAAAATAATTTCCTCTTAAGATTGTTTGTGATTTATGTTGATTTTGTTGGTTCCCACTAACTATAACGTAGTTTTATATATTAGTATCGTGGTGCACCCGACATAGCATATGAGGGAATGGTTTAATTGAATTGTAAAGTGAATGAATGCTTTGTTAGTTTTAACGGATTTTTCCAGGGTGAGAGTGTTTCCGTTGATTTTTCCAAATGTGAGGGCATTTACATATATTTCTCCAAGTGTAGGAGGTGGTTGCATAGATTTTTTTTAATAGATTTTTTTAAGTGTGAGGTTATATTTAGAATTTCTGAAGATGTGAGGCACAAGCCAAATGGAGGTTTTTCTTGAAAACGTGATATACAAGCCAAAAATGAGTATTTTCTTAAATGTATAGTATTAGATAGAAGAATTTTTCAAAACAGACCCACTCCAAATTTTTTTTCTTAAAACCGACCCTTTTTTTATTTATTTACTATACATCACCTATATTATAACGTCCAAAATAATCTGGATGTACTTATCTCTGCGACGGTAATCTAGCGCCGATAACGTTATTTTTTTATCTTCACCTAAATTGCGCTATTATAAACACATTATAAAAAATCTTATAATGTCGTTATATATCACTCTATTTTTTTAAAAAATTTATTTCACATCTTTTCACACTCCCAAACTTTACAATAATCCACACATACTTATAGCACGAATGAAACTTACAATCACGTTAGGCCGGTTTATAAAGTGTTTTAAAAAAAAATATGATACTCCGCGCTGTTGTTCAAATGACATTTAACATGCTAGCTTAAGTTAGCGCGTTTTTCATGACATGCAACCCGTTTATTTTTTTATCATAAATATAGCCGGTTTTTTTTTATTCTAAAACTAAATTCAAGAAATAAATAATTAACAATTAAAAATTCTGAAGCTCGCGTCTAGAAAAAACCATACATTTTAGCCGCAGCATGAAATGAACGAACACCCGCCGCATGGCGGAGGGGCTGCCGAGAGGCGGACCGCGCGGGGCAAGGCGACTGGAAGCGGAGGCGCTCGCCCGCGCGCCGTGGCGGGGTTCGCGTCTCGGCATGCGGGGCATGCGGCGCGTAAGGCGGAGAGCCGGCGATGCCGTCAGGGGGGAGCGCGCGTGGAAGGTGATGCAGGGGCGTTGTCGCAGGCTCGCGGCGCGAGGCAGGCCACGGCGGCGGTCAGCGAGGCACGGGCCAGGGAACGGGCGGCGCTCGGGGCCACGGGAGGGGCCTCGGCTCAGAAGCGGGCGAGGGAGTCCCCGCCTGCCTAGGCGGCGCACGCCGGGGCAGGGCCCGGCTCAAGGGGCGAGGCCGTGCGCTCGGCAAGATGCGGCGACGAGGGTGCAGGTGCGATCGGCCCAAGCGGGCGAGTAGGGACGGGGGCGAAAGGCGCTGGGCTGCGTCGGAATGGGACGAGCGGGGAGCGGGCCATGCGAGGCTGGGCGGCCCGCAACGCGGGCTCGCCCGCGCTGTATCGGCGACGGCGTCCGGATGGACGGGCACCCGCGCCCGGCTCCGGGCAGGCCGCGCCGCGTCCGGGCAGGGCCGCCGAAGTGGAGGGCGGGCCGAGTTCGCAGCAGTAAGAGCCCAGTAATGATCGCAGAGATTCGTGGCCTTGGGCCGGTGCCGCGGTGCATGGCATGCACTAGGAGCCGATTAAATTGCACCTAGGCAACCTAGACGGCGCAATTTCCGTCTAGCGTGACCCATGCCCAACCTAGATTGATAATTTCCTATCCCTTAGGTTACTTCAACCTAAGACGGAAATTCCGTTCTTAGGCTTGCATGCGTCAACCTAGACGACCCCGAAATTTCCGTTCTTAAGGTTGCCTCCCCTCAACCTAGACCGAATTTTACCGTCTATTGGCTTGCCCATGTCAACCCTAGACGGCAATTCCGTCATAGCCTCTGTTGCCACCTATTTCCGTCTCGTGTTTGGCAATACTAGACTGCCGAATTTTCCGTCTACTTTGCCATCCAAGCACTATGACGGATCAACCTAGACGAAAAATTTCCGCTCTAGTTTTGATTCCAATCTAGACGGAAATTTTTTGTCCGTCTAGATTGTTCGTCTAGATTGGCTTGCTTTTCTCTACTTAGCTGATCACTATATTAATAATTGTATGCAATTTCGGCCGACCGGCGGATGTGTTACCTTATGTTGGACAGACGCGTGGCCCGGATCGGTACTCGCAATTTGCTATGTTATTAGTTTCTCTCAGCAGCGTTTTCGAAGGGGATCTGCATGCCTTCAAGACCGCTATGTGATCACTAATACTGTGTCTTTCGATGCGCAATATGCCGTGCACTCAATGCGCCCTTGCAAGTTTCGATTGTATGTGGGTACAGGCATGCTTTGTTTCGCCCTTCGATATGCCCTTGTATGCCCATTTCAATCCGCCGCGTGCAAAATGCATTATTACCCTGCCGCCTGCCTATCGGCGCAAATCAAAGGTGCATATGGTTCAACCCGATTCCCGCGTGTTCGGCACAGTAAACGCGGCCCGAGCGACAGTGACAAGGAAGATGGCAGTTCCGAGCGCCCAATGAGCTGCCCGGATGTGCACCCAGATCATTATCACTCCCCGATGAAGCTTTCGCGCGCAATTCGCTCATGTCTTCTGAATTCCAATACCAGTTAGCCGCAGCTCTCCAGCGCGCCGGCCCCTGCGCCTGATTCATCCTTCTGCCCGTGAATCGATGGCTCGACCCATCCTAGGTTCACTTGCTTGCACCCTAGGCCACCCGCTCGATGCCATCCCCACTGTTGCCGAGCGCTGTCTCGCCGTTCATCTTCATTGCTGGTCGACGGCCTCACATCTGCAACCTCTATATCTAATCAGCCAAGCAATTTTTCAACAACAGCACCCATTTTCATATTTTTTTTTTCTTAACAACCGACCCGTTTTTTTTTTTATTTATCAAAAACCCGCACCGACTTTTTATATTAGCACGCTTTAATCACTATCCTAAACAGTCGCGGGTTTGGCACACCCCGGACTATTTAGGAAGGCTGTTTCTAAACCCTAATTAGCAGCCTTACACCCTTAAAACATTAACGGTCCTAAATAGTCGCGCGTGCCAACCCCCGACTGTTTAGCGCAACGGCTGATTAAGCTGTTAATTTACAAAATCGCGTCGTCCGGTTTTGACT
>NW_017978393.1:0-811 GCF_001876935.1 Asparagus officinalis
TCACAGTATCTGATCGACTTGGTAACGCCGATTATAGAAGCAGAGATTAGCAACACTCGAGGAGTGAGTAACAAGCTAGATTACACTTTCTGGAATTCTATCACCAGTCGTACCAGCCGTGCCTATTTAAGAAGAAATACAGACGACTACACTGTCGCCACATCCAGATGTTAATAGAGCAGCAGAGTGTGAAGCTTGACTCAGTAAGATTGAGAAAGATTGAGAAAAACAGGAGCTCGCGATTTGTTCACAAGAGGAAAGTTGTAATTTTTACTTTTTTTCTTTGATTTAGTGTAACCGGATCTAAAAAAAGACCGGATCTTTTGTAACCCAAGATGACAATTATTTCAATGAAGAAGAAAACCATTTTCCCCGCGAACAATCTGGCGACCACAGTGGGAGCCACCGATCTCGCTGCCGAGATCGTCACGTCGCAGCCGCGGATCTGAATCCCGGTCGTGGAGGAGGTCGAGTATGAGTTCGACCAAGCTAAGTTTGAGGAGTACGTGTCCTCGTCCGGATCTACCTCCCCCCGCAAGTCCAAGAAGTTCTCCTCCAGGAGGAAAGTTCGTTGGTTCGAAGAAGCTCGGAAAGCCAACGAAGCTCTCACCCCAGCTGACGCCAAAGTCGCGACCAAGCTAAGTTTGAGGAGTACGTGTCCTCGTCCGGATCTACCTCCCCCCGCAAGTCCAAGAAGTTCTCTTCCGGGAGAAAAGCTCGTTGGTTTGAAGCTGCTTGGGACGCCCACGAAGCTCTCAACCCAACTGACGCCGAAGTTGCGTCAGATGAAATTCCACCGACCTCCAACCAG
>NW_017978394.1:0-810 GCF_001876935.1 Asparagus officinalis
ATTTGTGTTGCGATTGGAGCAACTTTGTGGACTTATCATCCTATTGAAAAGGATTGATAAGTGGGTTGTTGTCAGAGGTATGATGTTAACGTGACAGGGATGTGTTCTTGTGACTTGCACAAGATTTTAGGAATTAGCGTCTCGCTGGGGAAACTTGCTAGGTGAGTTTATCATCAGGAACGATGAGTTCTGATTCCTGTGATTTGAACAAGATTTTGAAGACTTAGTGTCTTGCTGGGGAAGATTGCGATTTGAGCAATTTTGAGGACCTATCATCTTATTGAAGAGGAGTGATAGGTTGATTGTCAGAGGTGTATTGTTAACGTGACAAGTTGAGAGAGATGCGAGTTGAATGCATACTCCGTGGGGATGATGATCGTCAGAAGTGTAATGTTAACTTGACGATGTGAAAGATTCATTACTCTTAATCCAGTGGATTCCAAGTAACCAACCCCCAGTCTTGATTAAGACTTAGCAGGGGAATAAAAATAGATAGACAAGGCACATCACCTAGTGGGGCACTATCTATGAAGTCGGAATAGAGGCACCTCACCTGGTAGACCATTATCTGATGAGTTTGACTATCAGAGGTAACTATTAACGTGATAGTTTTGATGACCCGTCATCCTACTTGAAGAGGATTGGTGGAGGAATTTGGAGGAAAAGGACTATCAGAGGTGACAGTTAACATGATAGTTTTGGTGGACCCGCCATCCTACTTGAAGAAGATTGGTGGGAGAGTTTGGAGGAAAAGGACTATCAGAGGTGACGGTTAACGTGATAGTTTTGGTGGACCCGCCATCCTACTTG
>NW_017978395.1:0-810 GCF_001876935.1 Asparagus officinalis
CCATTGTTCTTCTTCTTCGGAAACGTCTAGTCCTTGGCTTTGGCGTTTCCATGCTGAGTCTTTCAAAAATTGAGACTCTTTCGGGGACCGCCTTAATGCAGCTGCATTCAGACAATACCGCCCGAATGAGTTTGGAACAGGGGCATTGAATTTCCTGTTCTCGGGGACTCCTCTTTCTGGTTCTATTCGTACCCCCAGCACGATAGTACAACTCGTCATTTTGACAGTCGGAGTAACCTATCGTGTGCGGGCACGACTTCTCAGGTATAACACTATCACTATCAGATGATAATGTTTCCATCTGAGGTTGGATCGCCTTCTTTGGGCTTTCAAAAGTTACACGTCTCGAAACGCGCCTTTGTGGGTGTGAATCTTCAGCGGGTTCCTGCACTTCGATGCGCAAAGTTGTGCGCTTGGGTGCCACGATTTTCTCCAAATGTTGAGGGTTGCGGTGACCCCCAGCATGTTGAATTGTTTGGGACTTCTTCATTGGCCCCAACCGTTCTTGAACTGGAGTTTTGCCTCGTTCTTTGGGAAGTGGACCGAGGCGCTCCAAAACTGGCTTCCTCCTTCGGGATGATTCTGCATGATCTCCCGGAATGGCCATAGGAATTAACGGCGACTTTGGTTGACTCGCCGGAGTTTGACCTTGCTTAGAAGGCTGCGATAGTTGCTTTTTGGCCTGAGTCGCCACTTCAGACTTCGGCTTCCAGACTTGGCGGGTTGGTGTGGCTTCTTCGCCACCTCCTTTTGCAGTCTTCTACGGGCTTCTTCAGCTTTGGCCCGTACTTGTGCCGATAATGCGCGGCG
>NW_017978396.1:0-810 GCF_001876935.1 Asparagus officinalis
AATAGTTTAGACTCATATATCTATTGGAGTATCAGGGAGCAGTTTAACCTCTTATACCGGTAGGAGGATCAAGAAGCAGTTTACACTCTTATACTTGTCGGAGTGTTGAGAAGCAGTTTATACTCGTATACTCGTCGGAGTGTTGAGAAGCAGTTTATACTCGTATACTCGTCGGAGTCTTGAGAAACAGTTTATACTCATATACTTATTGGAGTCTCGAGAAACAGTTTATACTCTTGTACTCTTTGGAGTTTTGAGAAACAGTTTATACTCTTGTACGTATTGAGGAACAGTTTATACTCTTGTACTCTTTGGAGTTTGAGAAGCAGTTTATACTCGTATACTCGTCGGAGTTTGGCCGCTTTCAGTTGGCTTACCCTAGCGTTATAACGCCGGCTTCAACCAAGGTCTGGATGCTATTCTTGAGAGCAAAGCATTCCTTGGTGGGGTGGAGGATCCTTCTGTGGTACTCGCAGTACGTTGGATCCGCAGAATCGTCATCTTCCTCTTGATGCGTGATGGGCGGGAGCTTGATTTTGTTGTTTTCGAGAAGGGTCTCGAAGATAGCTGGAACGTCTTCGTCTTTGAACGAGTACTCGTTTTGGAGCTCCTCGTCCGAATTCTCCTGTTGTTCCCAGGACTGCTGTTGTGACGTTTGATTATCGTCAAAGACCGTTGCCGGTACGTCCCCTTCATCATGCGGTACGAGATCCGAATCCAGAGGGTTGACCATCTGTTGGCTTCTCTCGACCTTCCGTCTTCTGATGAAGCGTTCAGCCTGTTCTCCTCGAGCCTTCAACTCTTTCCAGG
>NW_017978397.1:0-810 GCF_001876935.1 Asparagus officinalis
CCGGCCTCTATGAATTGGCGGTTAGCGAAATGGGCCCTTCTCTTGTCCTAATATGATTTGCACTTTAAATAGCAGAAGTCGATCAAGGGTCAAGCGATTTGTGATCTTCTGGCGGCAAACCCGACCACAGATACAGCATAAGTATATGATGACTTGCCGGATGAAACCCACGAGGTTAACACTACATCGCACCAACAAGTATGGCAATTATATTTCGATGGTGCGTCGAGAGCAGTTAATAAGGTAATAACCCCGGGAGGTCATACAATTTCCTCTGGGGTTGGAGTTGTCTTAATCTCCCCGGGGAAACATGTGATACCTCGGTCTTATTCATTGACTAGTCCGTGCTCCAATAACGTGGCCGAGTACAATGCACTTCTCATTGGACTCAGTTTCGCCAAAGAGCTGGGGGTCGAATATCTCGAAGCTTTTGGAGATTCGCAATTGATAGTCAACCAAGTTCGCGGTGAGTATGAAGTCAGGAATCCAGACTTGATCCCATACCATCAGGAAGCCATCAGAATGGCCGAAACTTTTGAAGAATTCTTTATCGAATATATCCCTCGTCTCCAGAACGCTTATGCAGATGCACTGACAGCACTAGCAGTATCACTGGCACAGCCTCCCGAAGCTGAGCTGTTAGTCACAGTACGAACGCATCAACTCTGCGTACCCATATACAGTAGGGATATTGAAGAAGAAGATGATGGAAACATAAACGCCAAGGAGGTAAATTCAACCCAAATTGGGTTTGAGTCCCGAGATTGGCGTTTTCCCATCATTGACTACGTCCAGTATGGTATTCTGCCA
>NW_017978398.1:0-810 GCF_001876935.1 Asparagus officinalis
GCTTATGTTAGAATTTTTATTAAATGCATTTGATTCATTTATGTCTAACAATCTTGATTCTTTTGATAGTGCTTACACATTATGGAAATTTATTGAAGCACATGAAGGAGACTTGAAGACGATCCAACAAGCTTTGGATGATCCGACTTCAAGTTCATACGGAGCTTCATGCACACGAGCACTAGGCGATAGCCCTAGTGAGGTTTGCGAGTTCGAAACCATTAATGATTTACCTAATGATGAACTTGCTTGTGCTAGTGATAAATTATTGCATGCCTACAAGAAATTGCAAAATGATTTCATCGATTTACAATGCAAGCATGATAATGTAGAACTTATATCCGATCATGAGAAGCTAGCTTCCAATTTTAATATCATTACTAAAGAAAATGTTGCTCTTAAAGAAAATAATGATATGTTAAAATTGGAAAATGAGAAATTATCATCATCCATTTCTAGCTTATCTCATGCTAAGATTGATGCCATGTTAGAAGTAGAGAACATAAAAAATAACACTGCTTCTTTTATAAACAACTATTTATGTTCTACTTCCAAAAGTGCATATGTACCCAAAAATGAAGATTTGAATCTTATGAATAAAAGCATTTCATCTTTAGATTCAACTTTAAAAACATGCATTAATAATCATAAGAGGCTTATGGATATGTGTGCTAAGTCAAAATCATCCACTCATTATGCACACATGTATAGCAAAACTTATAAGTGTTCAATTTGCAGCCATCAAGGTCATTTAGCTAAGTTTTGTTATGATGCACACAAACATAAGAATTTTAATGCTCCTTGTGCATC
>NW_017978399.1:0-810 GCF_001876935.1 Asparagus officinalis
AATGAAAGATCTTCTTTCCCTCTTCGTCAATCCGACGAGTCTTGTGCCGTGCCCTTTGTGATCGAGCATCTTCCCAAATCATACGAGAATCAGCCTGAGAAGCCTCCTCAGCCTCTAGCTCTGCAATCGACTTCACAGGAATAGTTTTATTGGCTGCTAACAACCACTTGTAGCTTAAGAAGGTGAGGTTCAACTGCCGTTCAGAACTCGGGAGACTGAACTTAGCACCAGTACAACCCGTCACGGTCCACAACCAGGCACGAAGACCGTCCACCAAACCGCCGTGGGTCCGAAGCTGCTGACGTGGATTCCCGACATAAAGCTGGTCATAGCCAAACTGGCGAGCGAATCGGCAGGGTAGGTATGGCTCTATGAAACACTGATTCCTCACCCGGAAAGTCAGATAACCCGGCCTGATGTTCACCAGCCAGTTAAAGCAGCCGACGTCTAAATGAGTTCGATACCCCCTCGGCTTTTCCTCATCAATCAGACACTCGCCGTATCGGCCGGAGAACTGTGGAAAGCAAGTGGAAAACGCCCAACACTTGTGGACCTGTAGCTGCTGTCTGACGTCAGGGAATCCTCGCCCCTCCCACTTGCCGTTCTCAAACAACTGTAGTAGGGGAGCGGAGGGGTCTGTGGCATACGGCACTGACATCATATCAGAACGATGAAGGATGAACCAAGCCATCAAATAAGTGTACGGAAGCTCCACCTTAATAGTAGGAATCTGGGCCGGTAATTCACTTTCCTTCCGTGTAAAAGCACCAGAAATCTGTCGAAGCCCTCAATGAATGTTAGCCACCATCA
>NW_017978400.1:0-810 GCF_001876935.1 Asparagus officinalis
TTTAAAACTTTCTTAAACTTGTTTAAAACACTCTCATTGTTAGTTAAAATAGTTATGGCAAAGGGGTATATATAGGCTTGAAGAAAACAACACAAAAAACCTCAAAACCCATTAAAAACAAAAAAACAGATGTTACCGTTGTTGTACAATGGTCGACTGCTACAGTAACAATGGTTGACCATACTGTAGTGCGGTCGACCGTACTGTTCACAGATAGTTTTTGTTTTTGACAGATTCTGGAAATTTACGTATCTGACTTTGTAAAATCAATGAAAAATAGTAAATCAACTCCACAAATCATAAAATTTTAAAGAAAGGTTCTAGTCATGTAGATAAACATGTTAGAAAAAGTATTTCTGAAATATTACTTCCCAGTTGAGAGATATAATTATTTGAACATAGATATATAGTTTCCAAAAAAACTACTGAAAACATGTTTATGTGAATTCAATTGAAAATAACAAAACAACTCCAAAATTAGTAAAACTTAGAAAAATATTTGTATATATGATAATAAACATGTAAACAAATAAAATTTTCAAATCACATTTCTCAATTGTGAAAACGTATCTATTTTGCAAAAACATGCACGAACATGTGCACGAACATAAGCTTATTTAAAACTTGATTTTGTAAATTCAAATAAACATAACAAATTAATTCTAAAATTAATAAAACTCTAGGAAACATTTATAAACATGAAATTGAACATGTTAGAAAAAGAATTTCTCAAATTGAATCTCTCATTTGTGAAAACTCATGTATTTTGCAAGTGTGTCCAAAACATGAAAATGTGATATACATAAAATT
>NW_017978401.1:0-810 GCF_001876935.1 Asparagus officinalis
CGCATAAAGTTGTTAACTGAGTGCAATGGAATCGGTAATGAAGAAAACACCAACTTTTCCCGCGAACAAACGAGAGGTCCACTTTCAAATCGAGTGATCAAACCTTCCGACAGTTAGGGTCATCTCGAACTCCTGCTTGGTCAAACCTTCCTACAGTTAGGACCAAAACCAAAATCCCCCCTCTCGATTCCCCCAATGAACGAGAGGTCCACTTTCAAATCGAGTAATCAAACCTTCCGACAGTTAGGGTTATCCGAATTTTTCTGATTCTCGGAGTGGAGATCTCACTCTTAGTTTCATTCTTCCGGATTCTGGGGGTGGAGATCCCACCTCGAGTTTCCTTTCCAGCTGAAGATAGAATATAAAATTCTTCCTCTTCAGCAACGGGAGATAGAATATAAAATTCTTCCTCTCTCGTTTCCTTTCCAGCTAAAGATAGAATATAAAATTCTTCCTCTTTAGCGCCTGAAGATAGAATATAAAATTCTTCCTTTTCAGCACCGGGAGATAGAATATAAAATTCTTCATATAAAATTCTTCCTCTTCAGCACCGGGAGATAGAATATAAAATTCTTCCTCTCCCGTTTCTCAGTCTGTCTTTGCTTTTAGAAAAGACACGATTCTCAACTTCCAATCCGGGCACTCGATGCACGGGGAATTTCATCCTGAAGCCTAAGTAGGGATGACTCAACACCTAACACGTGTTGCCGGGTAGCCTATTCCCGTAACAATGGCAAAGCTTATGTATTCAACATCATAGCACAAAGTCTAAGAGAATTCACTCTCTTAGCACAACGTTACATGCAGAAC
>NW_017978402.1:0-810 GCF_001876935.1 Asparagus officinalis
GCAAGGTGGGCCTCAACTCGGCCCACTCGATCCCGCTGCACCTGAATATCAAACTCAGCAAGAAACCTATCATCACGCCATGTCTGTAACTGGGTATCCAACTCGGCAGCGATAAACGAGGAGGCACCTGCATCCCGGAGCTCACGAAACATCTGAAGCTCACACTCTAGGCGGTCAAGATCATCAACAATAGACTTCGCCAGATCTGGGTACCCTGCATCCCTTATTGAATTTATCTTAAGATCAAGGAATGGTTTGAACCGGTGAAGGGAAAGTCCGCCGTGGAAGAGCTTGTCAATCATAGCATTCACAAAGGAGAAGAAGGAACGGATCTCTATACAGATGACAATCTTCTCTGGGTCGCTGTCTGATAACAACTCCTTCACAAGGACGTGAAGCCGAGAAGAAAGCCCTACACAAAAAGGAGAAATCCGTCAAAAGCCTTGATGAAGAAATGAATGACATTCCTCAATTGCTCAAGTTATACCTTCTTCCCCTTGAATCACTGGGGGTGGTGGAGGTGTAACGGCTGGGGGTGTATCAACTGGTGTAGTTGGTCCCACAGCCGGCTCAACAGGATCAGTCTTGACAAAAGCTCCTGTCAAATACAAAATAGAATTCTCAGATGCATCATATTATAGTTGCATTAGTAAAAAATTTACTGGTCCTATAATTAACTTGAGAAGAGATACGTACCTTCAGAAAAACCATCCTCGGGATTCTTAGGGAGCGTAGGCTCTAGAAATACATCTCCAGGCAATTGGTCATCAATTTGAGGAGAACCATACATGAAGTGGAGCATAGGAGTGT
>NW_017978403.1:0-810 GCF_001876935.1 Asparagus officinalis
TCTATCCCTTCTCGAGTTAGTTCTACTGCGGGCTGGCGTTATTTCTAGCACAAGTGTTTGCTCTGGTGGTCATGTTAGCCCTACCCTCATGTTTGTTAGTTCTAGCTGCCCTCCTGTTAGTTCTATTCCTTCTCGAGTTAGTTCTACTGCGGGCTGACGTTATTTCTAGCACAAGTGTTTGTTTTGATGGCCATGTTAGCCCTACCTCACGCTTGTTAGTTCTAGCTGCCCTCCTGTTAGTTCTATCCCTTCTCGAGTTAGTTCTACTCCGGACTGGCGTTATTTCTATCACAAGTTTTTGCTCTGGTGGCTATGTTAGCCCTAGCTTACTTCTCATTTAACATGAAAATACTTACAACACACAACAACAACGTAGTTGTCTGTAAATGTACACGCAAAACAATTAACAACATATTAACAACATGAACATACTTACAACATTGAATACACAACAAAAACCTTGGAGAAAATTAAAATAATATTTACAAAAAAGGTGAATCGCGTGCATACAAAAGAGCAGCACAAAACCTTGCTCTATATTTTGCACAATCTCCTTTTGAAATTGTTATCGACCGTTTTTCGACAATGCTGTTAATGAATTCAATCATAAAGATCCCGCAATCTAACGTTCTGCATTTAAGGGAAAAATATTACAATATTAAAAATGACTATGAAACAAAAAAATGAACAATTAAATTAGAAATGCATGAAACATTTACGGTCCTTGTTGTGGCACGGCAGCTGACACAAGACCATGATGCTCCAATTTCCCCAATCCCCAATTACTCTCAATGAAACTCATAAACTTAT
>NW_017978404.1:0-810 GCF_001876935.1 Asparagus officinalis
CGTATCGACGCTCTACCCGAGAATCGAGGAAAAGCGCTTGTCAAGGAAAGCTGGGGATCGTTGAAGGAGGCTCGAGCCAACATCCGGACTGGGGGTCGTACACGATCTCCTAACAAATCGATCTTTGCAACAACCAGCTCGGCGGTGCGTGCAAAGGACCAAGAGCCCGTTAAGGTTTCACCCTCACAAAGGAGTGATTCCAAACGTGCGACTCTTGCAGAGGCCAACAAGGCAATGATTACTCAGAAGAAGACGCGTCCGACAAACGAACGCGTTATACCTGAGAACCCATGTGAGCAGCCGATAGGTTACTCCGACGGCAACGTCGATGAGTTGTACTATCGGGCTGGGGGTGCGGATGAATCTCGAAAGAAAAACACCCGGGAAGCGGATTCTCACTGTCCGTGTACCAAACTTATCAGGGCAGTATTATCAGCCTGTAGCTGCCCCAAGACCGCTCCACAGAGGGTCTCGATATCCAAGAGAATCTCCGATGGAACGACAAAGCCCAAATCAAGGCGTTCCTACCAAAGAGGATCGATTGCTCGAGAGGATGAACCCCTAGAAGTTACCATCAACATGGTCAACAAGGGAAAGTCCCCAATCATTTCAGGTGGTTCCGACCTTAATTTCTCTCCAGGAAGCAGGGTCAATTCGGGGATAGCTCAGCTTCAGCTAGAAGCCGTCGGATATGACAACGACCGTGGGGTCCATGAAGGAGTCCATTCCGATGATGAGTTTTCGGATTCTCATTCTGCGCTCGCCTCTGACGACACAACGTCTAGCATAGGGCAAGCTCGAGAGGTGTGC
>NW_017978405.1:0-810 GCF_001876935.1 Asparagus officinalis
CTCGTTCAGCGTGCTGAAGTTCCTGTAGTCCTCAAGCCGTCTGGATTCTCCTTTCTTTTTGTCTGTTTTTGTTAGCTTAATTGGTGCCTCGGGCATCATAGTCAAACTGCAAACTCATGTAAACTATGGCTCGTAGTGGCCCTTTTGTGGTGCCTCGGGCATCATAGTCAAACTGCAAACTCATGTAAACTATGGCTCGTAGTGGCCCTTTTGCTTATTTTGTTCACCTTATCTTGCACAATTTTCTGTCTTGATCTGTGCTATTTGGCGTAATTGAACTCGGCGAGCTTTAGACTATGGATTTAGTCATTTCGGGCTTTCGCTCTACCCCCTGTTGCTCATAGCGTGGGATCGGATTAACTCCGATCTTCGCGATGTAGCTCCAATGGGTTCAAGAGAGCAGCATTTGGCTCGTAGCAAAGAACAAATGTTTGCTTCTGCGGCCAACTGAAGGACCCAACTTCGACTCGCCTTTCGGTGAGTTGTTGTTTGGGGTACTGACAGACCAGTTGTCTGTCGAACCGTTTCTGACAATCGTCGTCCCTTGGGGAATGAGACGATTGATTGTGGTAAGAGTCATCGCCTGGTAGACTCTACCCATCAGTTATCCTAAAGCAATGTTAGGACATCCAGAACAGGTCAGATAGTTCAGGGACGTAGGGGAGTGACTATTGACTGGAGTAATGGCACGTCGCATGGTAGGCCATTGTTCAGGCTATGCTATCCGTAAGAATAACGGCACCAATCATCAGAGGTGATCATTAACTTGATGAGGTTTTGTCGCGATCGGAGCGACCGTGGGGGCCTACC
>NW_017978406.1:0-810 GCF_001876935.1 Asparagus officinalis
TCGGCCCTCTGGCCTACGTCCCCGCTCCCCACTCTCGAGGAGAAATCCACTATCCACCCGGTTTGGAAGTCGGAACTTCGTCTACACAGTGATCTCCACAGATCTCTCTCACAACATAGTTTGATCTCAACAGATCACACCCTCACAGTAGATCTTACACAAGATCTCAACCTCACAACAGAAGAACAGATGCAAGAACCTCTCTTTACACAGCCCCTATAGCAAAGAGTAGGTTTACAGAAGCTGGGAAGTGAAACACACTTAAAACAGAGAGAAAAACAGGATTTGAAAATTTATCTCACAGGAAGCAGAAAGTTCTCTCTGGTTTTCAAACGTTAGGGCTAGAGGTCTGGGGGGGTTTATATAGAAAAGTTTAAATCATTTTAAAACAAAAACAAATCTTCCCAAATGAGATAATAATCTCTTCTTCAGACCCTCATCACAGACTGTGCCAAACACTAACAAGTGAAAGCACAGTAAACGATGTAAATGACCGTTTAAAAAAGTCGCGGCTGACCAAAGGGAAAATCCGGTTGACCGAAGAGAATTTTGGTCGACCGAAAAATGCCTTCGGTCGACCGACCGAAAAATTCGGTCGACCGCGAGCAGCTAAGGAAATTTGGTAAAACACGCAGAGACTCATCGGTCGACCGGCACGGTCGACCGATTAAAGATTGAAAATTCGGTCAACCGTACCGGTCGACCGACGACACTCTGGAAACATACTGAAGAAAGGTCATTGGATCGGTCGACCGGACCGGTCGACCGATTTCTGATATTTTCTGAAATCTGATTTTTGACCAACTTGAA
>NW_017978407.1:0-810 GCF_001876935.1 Asparagus officinalis
GATAATACGGTCATCTGCATACCTGTAGATCCTTCATCCGTAGGCATTTGAGGGATGCCAGGAGTCATACGAGAATCAGTCCTAGTGGCTGGTCCTATGATTGCACTCATATATTAGTCAAAAGACGGATGAACACAAGAAAGGACGATATCCCTAAATCGTATGCATACCTGCAAGCCCGTCACTCGGAGGCAAACTGGATATGCCAGGGATAGATACCGGGCTAACTCCAATGGTTGACGCTGCGATAATCAATCATTCATTAGTCAAATAAAAGATCGAGCAAGAGGAAGAGAATCAGATATGTACCGGTAGACGAATCATTCCCAAAGAATGGTCTCTCGGTCCCTCTGGAAGTCTGCTCAGCCAACATGTCAGCTAATAAGCCGGCATCCGGCTTCGAGAAGCTTGGCCCCTCCATCACAGCATCTGCAGGGTAACCTGAATGTTAAAAGATGAGGAAAGCTCGAGGAGATACTTTCAGCAAAAACGGGAAGTCTTCCTTCCCCATGCTTAAGGAAAATGACATTGAATGTGGACATGCCTGAATAAGGGACTGCGGGCTCAACATTATTCATCTGCTCAAGGTCGATGTTTAGATCGATGCCCAAAGACCCGTCGTGAAGAGCATCGCACATTTGTTGCACAAAGCAATCCATATTGTCAACACCAGGGGACGCCGAACCCGGTGGGAGTTCGCCCTTTTCGAAGAAACCTGGAGCACAAAACATGGTCACAAACCCCCAAAAGGTAAACAACCTTGAAGCAAGAGCAATTGAATGTTACCTCCCCCTCCATCGGCGGTGCTCC
>NW_017978408.1:0-809 GCF_001876935.1 Asparagus officinalis
GAGAATTCCCGAAGGTCACCATCAACATGGCCAGCAAAGGAGCATCGACAGGGGACAATCCTGAGTCAACCCCGTTGGTACCCTGGCATCTAACTCACCTGCAGTCCGGAACCATTACACGAGGGACTTATGGTAGAATTCGGACGAGATTACCATCAGAAGACGAAGCATCAGATGCTGGTTCCGCGATTGCTTCGGACAACACGGTATCCAGCGAGGGAATGAACAAAATGCTTGAAGACGCCCTAACTCGGCAGAAAGAAGCTTTCAAATTCGAGATGGAAATGACCCTACAGCGGATGAGGGAGATGCACGATCAGCAACTCGCAGCTCTGACAACTCATCAAGAGGAGCCCACTCGACCCAATCATCAGAACCAAGAAGAGAATGAACGGGAAGAGAATAATGTCATTATTCCCCCTGTCAACAACGACAACGGAAGTGTTCCGGTAGATGATAATGCCAAAGAAGACCACATTACCTCTCCCCAAAACCACTCGAAAATAGAAACGAGTGAAGACAAAAAGATGAAAGACTTGGAGAGCAAAATCAATGCATTGATGAATGCTCAAGAGGTAAAAAGGTCAGGTATACCGTGTCCATATCCAAGGGAGTGGGAATCAATTCCATATCCGGCAAAGTTCAATCTCATTAACTTTACGCCGTTTGATGGAAAGGGTTCCCCTACCCAACATTTAATATATTTCAAGTCTCACTTAGGAACAATCTCCGGAAACGAACCCTTGATGGTACGGTCATTCGTTGGCACTCTTCGCGGAGCGGCCTTCGATTGTTATCGTCGCCTCAAG
>NW_017978409.1:0-809 GCF_001876935.1 Asparagus officinalis
GTCAAACCTTCTTACAGTTAGGACCACAGTCAAAATCCCCTCTCGATTCCCCTAATGAACGAGAGGTCCTCAATTCGAGCGATCAAACCTTCCTACAGTTAGGATCGTCTCAAATCTCCCAATTGGTCAAACCTTCTTATAGTTAGGACCACAGTCAAAATCCCCTCTCGATTCCTCCAATGAACGAGAGGTCCACTTTCAAATCGAGTGATCAAACCTTCCTACAGTTATGGTCACCTCAAACTCCTGTTTGGCCAAACCTTCCTACAGTTAGGGTCAAAACCATAATTCACTCTCGATAAACGAGAAATTCATCTTTAGTTCGGTAATCAAACCTTCCGACAGTTAGGGTTATCCGAATCTTTTCGATTCTCGAAGTGGAGATCCCACTCTCAGTTTCACCTTTCCGGATTCTGGGGGTGGAGATCCCACCTCGAGTCTCCTTTCCAGTTGAAGATAGAATATAAAATTCTTCTTCTTCATTGTCGGGAGATAGAATATAAAAATTCTTCCCCCATTTCGGGTTCGTCTTTGCCCCAAGACAAGAGAAGACACCATCTTATTCAACTCCCAAAATCTGTGCCTCACGGGTACAGGGAATTTTATCCCGAATCCTAAGCAGGGATAAGTCTGCGCCTAACACGCGCAGCCGGTTTAGTCTTTTTCCGTACAAAAAGACACCAGAGTTCCATTCTGGGGTATTCTATCCTGAAACCTAAGCAAGGATAAGTCTGCGCCTAACCCGCACTACCGGTTAGTTCTTAACCGTTGAAAAGAACATCCGTCCACATATTCAACATTGTGGCAGG
>NW_017978410.1:0-809 GCF_001876935.1 Asparagus officinalis
ATTGCTTATCCTAGCTTATATAGTTGTTATATTTCATACTTGCTAGGATAACTTGTTAATTAATTTTTAATTGGTATTTGAATCGGATTAGATTAGCATAAGACCCTAATCACCCCCCCTCTAGGGTCTAACACTAAGTTATCAAGAAAGAGTTCTTCAAAATTTAATTCAAAGCAGCACATGTTTAACACAGTTTTATTATTCTCAAGGACCTGATCTGCTTCTTCTAAAAACTCTAACTCTTCATCAAAAATTTCCTCAAAACTCAAATCACACTCTTCTTCTTCTTCTTCTTCTGATCTTTCCTGAATGTAGTTTATTTCTAGAGGCTGATTATTTGGTTGGTCCCCTGGATTAAAAATGTTGAGATCAGTAGTCAAATTCCCAAAGGACAGTTTCATTTGACCAGTTCTACAGTTAATGAGAGCATTAGAAGTGGCTAAGAACGGTCGTCCTAAGATGACAGGTGTCTGTCCTTTGGGATTGGAAACAGGATGTGTTTCCAAGACTACAAAATCTACTGGAAAAATAAAATCTCCAACCTTAATCAGAACATCCTCTAACTCACCCATAGGGACCTTGACAGATCTATCAGCCAACTGTAAGGTGCATTTGGTTGGGTTCAGTACACCTAGACCCAATTGCTGATAGACTGAATATGGAAGCAAATTGACACTGGCCCCTAATTCTAAAAGTGCCTTATCAATGTGAGTATTACCGATGATACATGAAATGATGGGGAAATCTGAATCTTTACGTTTCAAAGGTATAGGATTTGACAGCATTTCACTGATATTGGCGGCTAAAAA
>NW_017978411.1:0-809 GCF_001876935.1 Asparagus officinalis
AATTAAAATCTAACTATAAAATAAATTACAAAATCTAAACTACAAAATAAAATTGCAAGAATTAAATGCGAGAAAATAAATCTACTTTATAAGTATGAAATAAATCTAAGGCAAGAGGGTTCTAGCCTCTTGGCTATTTAACAAGAAAATAAAATCTAAACTACAAGCATAGAAATAAATCTACTCTAATAAGCAATAAAAGAGAAAAAGAAAAGAAATACAAACCTTCAAATAATTCTCCATCTTCATCTTCATCTTCATCATCCAACAAAGAGAAGAAGAGAAAAATTTAAAGTGGTGAAAAAATTATTATTATTAATTGCAACTAAAGTTACAATTTTGGAAGGCCTTCTCAATTAAGAGTAGCCCTCCTCTCCAAAAGGAGTTACAAAAATTTTCACACCTCTAACCCCTCACTCTCTACCCCTATTTATAGTAAACATCAGTGAATGAGAGCCATTGGATCAAACTTGAGCCCCAAGACAAGCAAAATCAGCCATTGACGCGCGCTACAGTAATCTGGTATCGATGCAGGCATCGATGCAGGTATCGATGCCAGCATCGATGCCCACATCGAATCGATGCCCACTATTTCCAAATTCTGATTTCACGGATAGCTTCGTCTCGTCGAGATAGGCGATTTTTACATATTATATGTTAAATTCCGCCTTCTGGATTAGGAGATATCGTCGTTTCTTTGTGGCCCACCATTTTGATTATGATTTCTTTTCATATTGGACTTTTTGATTTTCTCCGGCTTCTACAAGCTACACGACTTGATTCTGGGCTTTTGGATAATTTGGAAATTG
>NW_017978412.1:0-809 GCF_001876935.1 Asparagus officinalis
CGGAGGGAAGGCCCTCCTTGTTTAACATGGGTTCATCGGTAGCGATAGGATGCCTCCTTCAATGCTTGTTTCAAGTTTGCTTCCCTGGATGATACAATCGATGTTGTGGTTGAGCTTCAGTATGTAGTAGAAACTCCGGGGTAGTTGAATTTGAAATATACCCGATCTTGATGAGTGCCAAGGCTAGAGCCTAGGGTGAGCTGCGATGCAAGGATTTGCAAAGAGCTTAGGAGCCTCAAATCTGATAGTTCAAATGAGTCTACTTCAACAATCCAAGCTTATAGCTTGGAATGTCCTACCAAGAAAGCCAATGAGGGAGTAGGAGAGAGATAGATCCTTCTACGTGAAGAGCCTTGATGATATCAAGCTCAATCTCCCAACTGGACCAAGCCTTCTCGACCTTTTCTCTAACCAAACCCTTTTTCTGAACCCCTTTCTCATTGGCAAAGGGGTGCTATAAATAAGCAGGGGATGACATGGGTCATCCCCTGATTTGTGGGATGTGACTACTAATAGGGGTGAAGAGCACTATGTCCTCCCATAGCTATGGGATGTGACCACCTAGGGGTGATGAGGGCTATGCTTCATTAGAATGTGGATAGTGGGTGGGCCCAGTGCCACAAGCAGGCAATCGCTCACACTGTTTAGGAGAGACCGATAAGCGAGCAATCGAGCTTGAAAGCCGCTTGAATGTTCAGGCGAGCTTGCCATCTTGGTCAATAGTTTGGATTGAATCCTGTAGGCGAGCTTAATAAGAAGAGGATTGAGCTCTGCAGGTGAGCTCAAAGAACAGGTGAGGGCAAGCACTG
>NW_017978413.1:0-809 GCF_001876935.1 Asparagus officinalis
CTGTAAGAAGGTTTGACCAATCGGGAATTTTATGTCCAGACTCTAACAGAGAGAGTGTTGAGTGCACAGGCACGGTGAGAATTTGAACGGGAGTTCTTATTCATTACATTGCTGTGGTTTTAGGAACTTCCCGTTACATAAATCGTCCACCCCCAGTTTCCTCTGCGGAACTGGTTCGGACCTTATTATCAGTTACCTAACCGGGTTATCCTTAAGAATATTAGCTTAATATTCTCCAGGAACTTCCCGTCAAAAGTGAGGAAACAGTTTAGACTCATATACCTATTGGAGTATCAGGGAGTAGTTTAACCTCTTATACCGGTCGGAGGATTGAGAAACAGTTTATACTCGTATACTCTTTGGAGTGTCAGGAAGCAGTTTATACTCTTATACCGGTCGGAGTTGTGCCATTCTCAATTGGCTTACCTCAGCGTTATGACGCCGGCTTCAACCAAGGTCTGAATGCTATTCTTGAGAGCAAAGCAATCCTTGGTGGGATGAACGACCCTCCTGTGGTATGCACAGTACTTTGGGTCCGTAGTGTTGTCAGCTTCCTCCTGATTTGTGATAGGTGGTAACTTGATCTTGTTACCTTCAAGGAGGGATTCGAAGATGGCTGGAACGTCTTCGTCCTTGAAAGAGTACTCTTTTTGGAGTCTCGGACCCGAAGTCTTTTGCTGCCTTCGAGATTGCTGTTGTGACGCTTGATTAGCTCCACCAGCAGCTGCAGGTGCCTTGCCCTTACCACGAGAGGCGAAGTTTGAGTCTAGCGGATTATCCGTCGGTTGGTTCCTCTCGGCCTTTTTCCT
>NW_017978414.1:0-809 GCF_001876935.1 Asparagus officinalis
CCTCAGGTTGAGGTCCGACAGGCTCTGAGACAGTAGCAGAAGTAGTCATGGAGGGTATATCAACCCCTGTAGGCAGATTGCTCATACCACTCGGCAAGGGCGGAGAGACGCGACTTCTATGCAAACCTTCAGCCCCGGAAATGGTAGTAGTATCAGGCCCAACGGCTGGTCCTATAGTTACATTCCTGTATTAGTCAAATGGAATTTGGGCAAATAAGGAGAATCGGGACAAGAAGATCGTATGCATACCGGCAATCCCACCGTCCTCAGATGCAGCGGGAATGCCAAGAGTCATAAGAGTATCAGCCCAAACGGCCGGTCCTATGACTGTACCTCTTTATTAGTCAAAATGAAAATTGAGACAAATAAGGAGGATTGGGATGATAGGGTCATCTACATACCTGTAGGTCCATCATCCGTAGGCATCTGAGGAATGCCAGGAGTCATAAGAGAATCAGTCCCGGTGGCTGGTCCTATGATTACACTCATATGTTAGTCAAAAGTCAGATAAACATAGAGAAGTACGATATCCCTAAGTCGTATACGTACCTGCGAGTCCATCACTCCGAGGCAAGCTAGATATGCCAGGAATCGATATCGGGATAATCCCAATGGTTGGCGCTGCAATGTTAATCCTTCATTAGTCAGATAAAAGATCAGGCAAGATGAAGGGAACCAGATATATACCGATGGATGAATCATTCCCAAAGAATAGTCTCTTGGTCCCTCTGGTAGTCTGATCAGCCAGCATGTCAGCTAATAAGCCAGCATCGGGTTTCGAGAAGCTTGGCCTTTCCATCGCGACATCT
>NW_017978415.1:0-809 GCF_001876935.1 Asparagus officinalis
CAACTTCGCACCAACAAGTGTGGCGTTTGTACTTCGATGGCGCCTCTCGAGCAGCTCTTGTCACAGATAGCCTTTTTACAACTTGTTTGCGGAAAAAGTTGTAAAAAGTTGTAATGATTGGGTTCCCACTGTGGTCGCCAGCTTGTTTGCGGAAAAAGTTGCTGTATTCATTGCTGCATTCATTACAACTTTGATCGTTACAATGAAACAAAAAGATAGCCTTTTTATAAGACCGGTACACAATGAAAACAAAATAAATGCAACTCCTTTCAAACAAACGCAAGAGCTGTTTGTCATCTCTTGCTTGCGTGGGTCTTTGGCCTGTGACGGGGATGTTGATATCCGTGGACCACCGGGGCACTCAGATCTGGTCCTGATAAATCGGACAGAGTTTCGTTGATCCGCGTGAGATCTAGAAACTTTCTGATCCGGATAAATCGGACAGAGCTTCGTTTATCCGCGGGGGATATAGAAGCAGAGCTTCGTCGATCCGCGTGAGATCTAGAAGCTATAAGCGTATACCTCGGCTAAAGCGAGGTAATAGCTCTTCTTAGTATCAACGCTAAGGCCGATACTAAGGATCCGACGGGCGATGAAGACTGATGTAGGCCACTCCTCCTCTCGTTGAAGCACACGGGCACTCTCCAATGCAGCAGGGCTTCGCCAAGGCTCTCCAAAAAATCCCCCCTCTAATCAAGGCACCAAGGGGTCCTATTTATAGGAAACCAAGAGAGGGGGGCGCATCAAAAGAATGAGGACACCCCTTGGGGTGTCTCAAGAAATCCGAGACACCCCTAGGGGTGTCTCGG
>NW_017978416.1:0-809 GCF_001876935.1 Asparagus officinalis
TCAGTCTCGTTTCTTTTATAGAGGAGCCTGAAATACTTTGGATATGATAGGCTATATTTGCAGAAGGACTTGTCATGGGTTTCATTTCTTGACTCCTTCAGCCCTCAATCTATTCCACGTTCTGTCGAATAAAATGAAGTTTTTACGGCTCTGCGTTTATCGCCTGACCGCTGTTGAAATCTTGAAACTAAATGGCGTCGTTGATTTGATGTTGAATTGACCATCGTTGTTGGGGAATTCCCATCTGGTGACGCCTTGACAGACATTGACCAAAAGTCATGCGTTTGAAGCAGAGAGGACCAGTTTATACTCGTATACTCTTGGGAGTTCTGAAAGTTAGTTTAGCCTCATATACTTATCGGAGGTCGCCGGGTTATCCTTAAGAATATTGTATACGATATTCTCCAGGAACTTCCCGTCGAGGGTGGGAAACAGTTTAAACTCGTATACCCATTGGAGTTTAAATATGGATATCGTATACCAAGGACCAAAATACCCAAAATTTGACCCAAAATAGCTTACTATACACGCGAGCCAGCTTCAGGTCTTGCGAGTCAGTAAATGGTGACTCGGAACTGGCGAGGCAGATTTGGGCCTTGCGAGTCAGTAAATGGTGACTCGGAACTGGCGAGGCAGCTTTGCGGTGACTCGGCTTTTGCGAGTCAGTTGGTGGTGACTCGGCTTTTGCGAGTCAGTTGGTGGTGACTCGGCTTTTGCGAGTCAGCTGGTGGTGACTCGGATTTTGCGAGTCAGTTGGTGGTGACTCGGCTTTTGCGAGTCAGTTGGTGGTGACTCGGCTTTTGCGAGTC
>NW_017978417.1:0-809 GCF_001876935.1 Asparagus officinalis
ATGTAAAGCAAGGAATGAGATGATATGACTAGCATCAAAGCTTGTAAATAAACCATGTTTCTACACTTTTCACTTTGTTCCAATTTTGTACATTTTTTTCAAAGATACCACTCATTAATTATGTATCCGACCAATTAATTGAGAGAACCATTAACAAATTTTAAATTTGATTAAGAACTCTCATTAATTATGTATCCGACCAATTAATTGAGAGAACCATTAACAAATTTTAAATTTGATTAAGAACTGTTTATCTGCTAAAAGTTGATGCTACTTCAAACTAGTGAAAGTTGGAATAACCGTATACAAAGTAATCCCAACTTTAACAAGGTCAGTTAGATTGTGAGTTGATAGCAATAATTAATCAAAATTTACAGATCGAGAGGCTATAAACGGTTAACTGTAGCTAGCTAGCTTCAAATTGATTTCTTTTTAATCGATTATTGAACTTTAGGAATAGATTCATAAGGGGAGTCAGCGAGATCACGACCTATTTTTTTTTAATTTTCATTTGGTAACAAATTAATAAGTTCACAAACTAAGCAAGACCCACAAATCCAAACTTTTTCATACCTATGACTGTTATATGATCATTATGGAGGAAAAAAGCTAAATTAGCAAAAATAGGTAATCAAAGAACCTGGATGGGGATTTCACCTGAGAACAAATTCAAAGAGAGAAGTCGGTGCTCGCGTCGGAGGAGTCGAGAGGAGCTGTCCAGATCTCGTGGTCGAAGGAGCTGTCCAGATCTCTTTCACGGCGGTTTCGTGGTCGAATCGGGGGAAGGGGGGAGAGGGATTGAAGGGGGG
>NW_017978418.1:0-809 GCF_001876935.1 Asparagus officinalis
CGATATCCTATGATTGAGAGAGAATGCCTCGCCTTGGTGTTCGCTATTCAGAAAATGCGACATTATCTGACCGGGCACACCATTTATGTCATCTCTAAAGTTAATCCGGTTCGAGTATTCATGACTCAACCAGCTTCCATGAGCTGGCGATTAGCAAAATGGGCCTTACTCTTGTCCCAATACGACTTACATTTTAAACAACAGAAGTCAGTAAAAGGGCAGGCCATCTGTGATCTCCTGGCAGCTAATCCAACTACGGACACCGCCGAGATATATGACGATCTACCCGACGAAGCCCACGAAGTCAATGCAACTTCGCACCAACAAGTATGGCGTTTGTACTTCGATGGCGCTTCCCGAGCAGCTATTGTAGCAAGTGCTCCTGGAAGTTCTAAGGTTTTCTCCGGAGTTGGAGTTGTCTTAGTTTCCCCAGGAAAGCACGTGATGCCTCGAGCTTACTCGTTGACGGAACCGTGCTCAAATAATGTAGCCGAATATAATGCATTACTCATAGGACTCAGTTTTGCTAAAGAACTGGGGGTGGAGTATCTCGAAGCCTTCGGCGATTCTCAACTAATAGTCACGAAGCCAAGATTTAATACCATACCATAAGATGGCAGTGGAGATGGCAGAATCATTCGAAGGATTCTTTATCGAACATATTCCACGGCTACAGAATACCTATGCAGACGCGTTAGCAGCATTGGCCGTATCTCTGGCACAACCTCTTGAAACGGAATAGTTTGTTACGGTAAGAACTCACCAACTCTTAGTGCCGCTTTACGGTGAAGATGCCAAGGAAGAAGAGG
>NW_017978419.1:0-809 GCF_001876935.1 Asparagus officinalis
AGGATGGCGGGTCCACCAAAACTATCACGTTAATGATCACCTCTGATAGTCCTTTTCCTCCAAATTCCCTCACCAATCCTCTTCAAGTAGGATGGCGGGTCCATCAAAACTATCACGTTAATCGTCACCTCTGATAGTCTTTTTCCTCCAAATTCCCCCACCAATCCTCTTCAAGTAGGATGGCGGGTCCACAAAACTATCACGTTAACAGTTACCTCTGATAGTCAAACTTACCAGATAATGGCCTACCAGGTGATGTGCCTCTATTCCGACTTCATGGATAGTGCCCCACTAGGTGATGTGCCTTGTCTACCTCTTTTTATTCCCCTGCTAAGTCTTAATCAAGACTAGGGGTTGGTTACTTGGAATCCACTGGATTAAGAGTAACGAATCTTTCACATCGTCGAGTTAACATTACACTTCTGACGATCATAATCCCCACAGAGTATGCATTCAGTTTGCATCACTCCCAATTTGTCACGTTAACAATACACCTCTGACAATCAACCTATCACTCCTCTTCAATAAGATGATAGGTCCTCAAAATTGCTCAAATCGCAATCTTCAGCAAGACGCTAAGGCTTCAAAATCTTGTTCAAATCACAAGCATCAAAATTCATCAATTCTGATGATAAACTCACCTAGCAAGTTTCCCCAGCGAGACGCTAATTCCTAAAATCTTGTGCAAGTCACAAGTACACATTCTCTTGTCACGTTAATATCACACATCTGACAAAACATACTTATCAATCCTCGTCAATAGGATGATAAGTCCACAAAGTTGCTCTGATCGCAACACATTCTTGTCA
>NW_017978420.1:0-808 GCF_001876935.1 Asparagus officinalis
TTCGAATCGTCGAACGTTGACTTTGGTTGCAACGCGTTGACTGGCGTTGACCTAGGGTTACGCGTTGACTGGCGTGGGCCCTTAGGGTTTCGAATCGTCGAACGTTGACTTTCGTTTGCAACGCGTTGACTGGCGTTGACCTGGGGTTACGCGTTGACCGGCGTTGACCCTTAGGGTTTGAATCGTCGAACGTTGACTTTGATTGCAACGCGTTGCTTGGCGTTGACCTAGGGTTAGTCCCCTCCATTTGAAATAACCCTTTTCACACTTGAATTTTCAAGAGGGAGGTTTTTTAGTTAAAATCTTTGGGGGGTTTTGTGAAAATTCGGCTGAAATTTTGTGGAGGGTTTGCAGGACCAATCTGTAAAAGCTGATTCATCTGCATGTGTGGATTTTTATCCTGAATTTGTTGGGTGCTCGAGTCACGAGACCAACTAGTGGAGTTGATGCGTCAATGACTCGCAGTTATAGAATTTTTGGCAAATCCTCAGCCATCAACGGATTTGACAAGCCTTTACCGACTACCGTTTGAGTCGGGCTAGCATGCGGATTGTTTAAGTCCGTTCCGCATGTGACGTCGTGCTAAGAGAGTTAACGCTCTTAGTGCTACGATATTGAATACGTAGACTTCGTCTTTCTCACGGGAATAGACTACCCGACGATGCGTGTTAGGCCTTGACTTTAGGATTTTTGGCTAATCCTCAGCCTTCAACGGATTTGATTAGCCTTTACCGACTATCGTTTGAGTCGGGCTAGCATGCGGATTGCTTAAGTCCGCTCCTATGCGACGTTTAAGCTAAAAGAGTTA
>NW_017978421.1:0-808 GCF_001876935.1 Asparagus officinalis
ATTTAACTAGCGTCGATGAATTATAGATACTAAGTTTTTCCCCAATAAACCTTTTTATCGATACTAAGCCATTTCAAACTTGCATAGCTCATAGTTGTCGGTTGATAATTGGCTGAAATGTATTTGTGCATCAATGTATGTCACTATGTAACAGTTGGAAGATTTATATTTATTGAAATAGGCATAAATCATTTTGCATGTAGTCTGTAGGTCACTCAAAAAGGTTCCATTGTAAATTTTTCATTTGCTTTGGCGTCAATGTGAGGAAGTGCTAATTAAGCATAGCAGGATGTTTTATTTCTTCACCCATTTATTACTTCCCCTTGATTCTTTTTTTTTTAATGTTGTATATTTACAATGTATATTACAGGGAGCTACAGACTTGATGCTAGACCTGGGGCAGCCTTGTTGTCTCTTGTATTTACTCCTAAAGACTTGCAGGGAAATCAAAGGCACTTTTCTATACTTCTAGATACTCCTTTATGCATCTTCCCCATCTCACATCACAGATGGAATATATTTTTGTGCATATAAGAAGCTTGACTGGTTGTCTTCTACCTCTAGGCCTTGGCTAAAATCCATTCTGCATAGGAAAAGGCACTACTGGAAATTTCTGAATCTCTTCGTGTATCAAGAAATATTAGAGGGTTTGCTTCAATTTGAGAAAAGGAAGATTATGTTGTTCAAGAGAGGAACTTTGATATCACTTTTGGTTGTAATAGTTTTTTATTGTGTATTGTTTTCCTTTTTATGGATGAGGAAATGTGATGTTTAAAAGCAAATTGTATGAATTATTGAATTAATTGAT
>NW_017978422.1:0-808 GCF_001876935.1 Asparagus officinalis
TCAGGGCACGCGACGTGGCACTGCGAAGGCCTTTTCATGCTCTCCTTCTTGTATTCCATCTGATGGTCCAATATCGAACCAGGTACCTACCCTCACAAAAGCGGTCAAACATTTCATCCAGCGACGTGAACGGAGCATTAGGGGGCCTGCTAGCATTCGTAAAGTGCCAAAAGGGGACGAGCGCATCCTTAGGATCCCGGCTGACCTAGACGACACGAGTGGATTTCTTGAAATTGAGGGAAAATATTCAATTCATTTGTTTATTAATTTTCTGATATTTTAGGTTTGATCTATTTTTGAAGAACAGTTATTATAACCAGCAACTTTAATTTGGGTTTTTTTGGGGTTATAGGCTCTATTTTACTCGTGTAAAATTAGGAATCAAGAACGGAAAGAATCAAGATCGGGTCGGTTGTGAAGGATACGCGTTGGTTGTGAAGGATACACATTGGTTGTGAAGGTTACGAATTGATTGGAGGTTACGAATTGATTGTTAAGATTACGGGTTGATTGTGGAGGTTACGGGTTGGTTTGTGGAGGTTACGTGTTGGTTGTGGAGGTTACAGGTTGATTGTTAAGTTTACGGATTGATTGTTAAGGTTACGGGTTGGTTTGTGGAGGTTACATGTTGGTTGTGGAGGTTACGGGTTGATTGTTAAGGTTACGTGTTGGTTGTTAATGTTTCGGATTGATTGTTAAGGTTACAGAGTTGGTACATAAAGCCTATAAAGTTTGATATGTAAACGTACTCGTCCTCTTGATTCATTCAAAGCCTCTGACCAGATTCTTCACGTGAGCCTGCAATAGT
>NW_017978423.1:0-808 GCF_001876935.1 Asparagus officinalis
CTTGGAGCCTGAGATAGAAAAGACTCTTCAGGCTTTGCGATCAGAAGCTGGCACTGCTACTCTCACCGCTGAAGAACTGGGAGCGAAGGCTGCCACAGAGGTCCGAGCTAAGAATGCTGCACGTATAGCCCAGGCTAGGGCCCATCTCGCATCCTTTTCCCTTCGGGAACCCCCTTTTTATATTCGATAACTTTTTAGTCTGTAATAACTTTTTGATACTCTCGTGACAATTATGACTTTTGCCTGTGATGAATTGTGGACATCTCTTGAAATGATATAGTCTTCTTGTGGTATGAAAAATTATTCTCTTGTGTCTGAATGGTTTGAACGCAGGCCCATTGAGGACATCTGGCTTTTCCCAACAGGTTTGACCTCGACTTCAAGACTTGGATGATAGTCATGAGTCTGATCTTTTAGGTTTCTTCTAGTTTGTAGAGTACCTTCTGAAAGTTGGAACGATCATGTTGTGCGTTCATTGGTGCGAACGCAGTGTCAGATTCTGTAGCTGTAGGACTTGAACGCAGCCGTCAGACTCGCATTCAGGAGGGCTGAACGCAGGCTTTATCCAGGACGCAGAATTCTGACTTTGTGTTCAAACAGATCTGAACGCAGCTCTAAGATTTGAGCTGTGTTCAGATAAGTCTGACGCACTCCAATTTGTTAGGGATCCCCTTTGTTGTTGTTTGGGGTAATTTCTGGAAGTTGAAATGACCACACTGTGCATTCGTTGGTGCGAACACAACGTCAGGTTCTGCGGCTGTAGTACTTGAAACGCAGCTGTAGACATGTTTTGAACGCAACCTTAGGA
>NW_017978424.1:0-808 GCF_001876935.1 Asparagus officinalis
TTAAAAAATCAAGAGAGGCAACCATATCTAGCTCTTGAGCTAATAATAACCCATATAAACATTTTTAGCTCCCGGAAAACAATGTTTGGGAATAAACACCCAATAACTCCGGAGGGTTATATAAACATAGTCCTCTCATCAAAACAAAAATAATAATAATGAAAACAAAAGATTTGATACAAGAAAAATTATTTTCATAACCAAAAGATTTTAAAGCATAATTTTCAAAACCAAGAAACAGAAAGATAAAAACATTAAAATTCTTGGTTTAAAAATAAAATTTGTTTTGGTACCCAAGAACTCTTGGTACCAAAAGATTTAGGGACATGACCCCTATCATTAAAGCTCAAAGTCCTAGGGTTATGAACCATCTTGGGCATATATGGTGCACTAACATGGTCAAAACAATATTCATTCAAATGACCATTCCGATTGCAATTTGTGCAATGAAAGAGATCCATTTGTTTTTGTGGACCATTAGCTCGTGTACAGGAGTCATTTGCAAATAAAGATTTTCTTTTAAAATTATTTTGCAAATGAGAAACATTATTAAACAAAGGTGGTCTTTTTGGAGCAAATTGCAAATTTGAAGCATTTTGCAAATCAAAACAAAATTTAGCAAGATGTCCAATCCTATCACAAACATCACATTTAAACTTTTGTGGTCTTTTAAAATCATTTGGCAAAAGTGAAGTCTTTTTCAAATCAAAGCAAAATTTTACCAAATGGCCAAAACGACCACAATGATCACACTTGAACACACTAGCATGCTTATAATGAACTTTATGAGAATGAGCATGTGAATGTG
>NW_017978425.1:0-808 GCF_001876935.1 Asparagus officinalis
ACCTGAGTGGTTGAGATCTTCCAAATCCGATCTTTGCTAACTCTTCTCTTTTCAAAGAGCCAGCTGCCAACCCTTATCTATTTTTGAACTGAAAAATCTCCAACCTGTACGGTTTAGATCTTTAGAATCCAACCTGTGTGGTTCAGATGCCAAAAATCCAACCCCTTGCTCTGTTGGGTTCGTTGAGCTTTTATAGGGGGATAGGAGGTTGTAACTGACCCCTATATCCGCTCCTACGTGGGCGAAAATCCCTCAGAACGTGGGATAAACGGTTCTGAAACCGTTCGACTCATGTTTGAACGAGTCAAACGCCCAATCTGGCGTTTAGCACCCAACTTCGCCTCTTAGAATTGAGACGCGAGGTTGGGTGTTAGCTGAACACCATTGAACGCGAGGGTCGCTCACGTTTGGCTTGTGCATTGTCGACGCGAGGGTCGCTGTTGGTTGAACACCATTGAACGACACCATTGAACGCGAGGGTCACTCGCGTTTAGCTTGTTGCCTGCTTGGAAACACGGGGGTCGCCTGCACTTCCCAAGTTGTAACGCGGGGATGACATCCGCGTTTCAGAAGGAGCTTTTTGACTTGTAACTTCTTCTGTGAAGCGTTGCGAGGACCGTTGTTCAGTAATCCTGGCTTTAGCTGTTGTAGGGTATGAAAGTCGTGAGATTGTAACTTTCACCGTATATTGTGAAGACTGCTAAATAGAGTTTTTATCAGTTGTCGGAAGTGTCGTTGGATTGTAACTCTTCTCGATCTATGTGAAAAGTCCTTTATTTGCCGCTTTCGATTGTCGACCCGAAAGCTA
>NW_017978426.1:0-807 GCF_001876935.1 Asparagus officinalis
CCTCTCAGAAATTGTCCAAAACATGATATAGGTGAGGATGAAAAGATGAAGGATCTCGAGAGCAAAATTAATGCCCTGATGTCTGTTCGAGAGGTAAAGAAGACCGGGATTCCATGTCCTTACCCAAGAGAATGAGAATCGATCCCATATCCGGCGAAGTTCAACTTGATCAACTTCACGCCATTCGATGGGAAGGGTTCCCCCACTCAGCATCTGATCTATTTCAAGTCCCACTTGGGGGTGATCTCTGGTAACGAGCCTTTGATGGTTCGGTCATTCGTTGGCACCCTTCGCGGGCCTGCTTTCGATTGGTACCGCCGTCTCAAGCCCGGAAGCATCAACAGCTGGGAGGACCTGGAGAGCATGTTCCTCGCTCATTTCTTCGATGATGACGCCCTTCGATGAGAAACAGAAAGACGGAGAGTCGGTGGATACCTTCATCAAACGCTTCCGCAATCAGGCAATGAACTGCAAGGATCCCGTCACGGAGGAATTTGTCTTGCAAACCTGTCATAATAACTTGTCCGTTAACATCTTGGACGTTATGGGAGTAGAGCCGCTCAATACCTGGAAAGAGTTGAAGGTGCGCGGAGAACAGGCCGAACGCTTCCTCAGAAGGAGGAAGGTCGAAAGAAACCAACCGATGGTTAACCCTCTGAATTCGAGTCTCGTGTCCCATGATGAAGGGAAGGCACCTACAACAGTTGTTGACGTTAATCAAACGTCACAACAGTAACCCCGAAGACAACAGAAGAATTCGGATCCGAGGCTCCAAAAAGAGTACTCATTCAAGGACGAGGACGTTCC
>NW_017978427.1:0-807 GCF_001876935.1 Asparagus officinalis
AGTCAAGGCAGAAGATGTTCTGCACCTGTTTCGTCGATCCCTATGAGTTCCGCACCTCCGATGGAGCACTGGGACAGTGCGGACTTGTCCCATTTCAAGGTGAGGATAGTCGATCGCCTGGGTCCTTTGTAGGAGGATCGAGGCAAAGTTCTGATCGAAGAATGCTTGGGTCCGGTGACTGAACCCCGAGCGATTCGTCGAGCTGGGGGTCGCACACGCCCTCATAACAATTTCAAGCCTTCTCATGAAGGGAAAACTCCAATTTCTACCCGCCTGGGGGTGTTTATCCAAAACCAAGAGCCTGTTGAGATCCTGCGCTCCCAAAAGCGTAGTTCTAAACACGTGACTCTTGAGAATGCTAATAAAGCGGCAACTCCCTTGAAAGAAACGTATTCATCTGACGATGACAACGTTATACCAGGGGAGTCATGTCAACACACGATAGGTTGCTCCGGTCATCTGATCGATGAGTGGTACTATCGGGCTGGGGGTATGAACGAGTCTCAGAAGAGATATGCTCGAGAAACCATATCTCACTACCCGTACGCCGAACTAATCAGGGCAGTATTATCAGCGTGCAGTTGCCCCAAGACCGCTCCGCAGAGGGTCTCCGTATCCGAGAGGATCTCCAACGGAATGACTAAGTCCAAACCAAAGCGTCTCCGTAAAAAGAGATCGGTTGTTCAAGGTGACGAACTCCCGGAAGTCACAATAAATATGGCTGATAAGGGAATGTCAATTCGACCTTCTAGCTCTGACCCGCTTATATCGCATCGTCTAACCCGGTTGCGATCAGGGACCACTAGA
>NW_017978428.1:0-807 GCF_001876935.1 Asparagus officinalis
ATCTAGGAGCAATATTGATGGCATAACCTAAGCAAGATGCATCGTTCATATCCATAATGTATATAAAAATATGCAAGTAAGATACAAATGCAATCAAAACAAGATTAGCACAAAAATATAACTTGGATCTTTAACTCAAGGCGATTAGACCTTAAATCAAAGAGCACCAAGCTCTGATACCAATTGTTAGACCCTAGAGGGGGGTGATTAGGGTCTTATGCTAATCTAATCCGATTAAATGCTAATTAAAATTAATTAATAAGTTATCCTAGTAAATATGAAATACCACAAGATATATGAACTAGGATAAGCAATGTAAACAATAAGATATATCCTATATGATAAAATATATATGCAAGGATATATAAACTAAGGGTGATATAAACATAAACAAGATAAACAAGATAGTGGACAATGTGAACAATAGATAATGGCGACAAGAATGATATGAACAATAATCACAAGTGAGACGCCAAGACAATCACAAACACACAAAGATGATCACGGAGTTCGGACCTTCCGTCCTACGTCTCCGCTCCCCACTCCCGGGGAGAAATTCACTATCAACCGGGTTTTCTACGTTCACCCGAACAACGTTTACACCTCACACTCGGTTTTCTAGCTAACCGAAAACTTTACAATCAACACACTATTGTAATCCCACTCTACACCCACTAAGTGTTGGACCTAGCCGTGTCTCCCTCAAGTGCTCGGTTACATCCTCTCCCTAGGCTCGTTAACCGACGCCACTCCTCTTGGGATGATCCCCGACTCTCACCACACACTCCTCACTCGGTGTACAAGTGT
>NW_017978429.1:0-807 GCF_001876935.1 Asparagus officinalis
GTATTGATTTTGATGAGAGGTTTGTGTTTATATAACCCTCCGGGTTTATTGGGTGTTTATTCCCAAATCGAGTTTACCAGATGCTAAAATGATTATATGGGTTGGAACAAGCTTAAGAGCTTGATATATTATTGCCTCTCATGAAATTCTTTTATTAAAGATTTTGTTTTGGATTATTGCTTTGAATTCATTATATTTCACTTATATGATGATATTTATGTGTTTGTGCTTATGGATCATCTATTCGTGCCTTATAATGTATTCCATATGTGGGTTGATCAAATCCCACAAAGAGAATTTTCTTGATTGATCAAACATTGTTTTTGGATTTAAATCTTGATCCTTTGATTTATGATTTCTTTTGGTTGATTTGTTTTCATTTGAAAACTTTTTGCGTGATTCTCATGTTTCTCATCTTTTGATTTCATAAATCTACCTATACAAATGGTTTTTATGTTCTTTGATATGAGACACTATTTTTTACCTTGATATATTTATATATGTTCTCATATTGTCTTTTTGTATGTGAGTGGTGTTTAGCATATTTTTCATTTATGCTTGCTCACATATGTTTGCCATGATATTCATTTCATATATTCCATATGGCATTTTGATAGGGGGAGCAATCCCTATATCTTTTTATGTTTTATACTCATCTATGCTTATAGATAGGGGGAGCTTTCGCTCTCTTAATTCTTTTGTCCCCTTTTTTGATGTTGACAAAGGGGGAGAAATATGGTGAGTATATTCTTTCTTGTTTATATGCATGTGAATTATAAATTATATATTCATTTACTTCATGCATAT
>NW_017978430.1:0-461 GCF_001876935.1 Asparagus officinalis
CGGAACGGATTTAAACAATCCGCATGCTAGCCCGACTCAAACGGTAGTCGGTAAAGGCTAATCAAATCCTTTGAAGGCTGAGTATTAGCCAAAAATCCTAAAGTCAATGCCTAACACGCGTTGCCGGGTAGTCTATTCCCGTGAGAAAGACGAAGTCTACGTATTCAATATCGTAGCACTAAAAGGGTTAACTCTTTTAGCTTAACGTCGCATGTGGAACGGACTTAAACAATCCGCATGCTAGCCCGATTCAAACGGTAATCGGTAAAGGCACATCAAACCCGTTGAAGGCTGGGGATTAGCCAAAAAATCCTAAAGTCAACGCCTAACACGCGTTGCCGGGTAGTCTATTCCCGTAAGAAAGACGAAGTCTATGTATTCAAAATCATAGCATTAAGTCTAAGAGAAGCAATTCTCTTAGCACAACGTTACATGTGAAACGGGTTTTAAATAATTCACAT
>NW_017978430.1:474-807 GCF_001876935.1 Asparagus officinalis
AGCAAACGTACGAGTATAAACTGTGTTAATGGCGATTCGAAACCCTAAGGGTCAACGTCGGTCAACGCGTAACCCTAGGTCAACGCCAGTCAATGCGTTGCAATCAGAGTCAACGTTTGACGATTCGAAACCCTAAGGGTCAACGCCGGTCAACGCGTAACCCTAGGGCAGCGCCAGTCAACGCGTTGCAACCAAAGTCAACGTTTGACGATTCGAAACCCTAAGGGTCAACGCTGGTCAACGCGTAACCCTAGGTCAACACCAGTCAACGCGTTGCAACACAAGTCAACGTTCGACGATTCAAAACCCTAGGGTCAACGCCGGTCAACGCGT
>NW_017978431.1:0-807 GCF_001876935.1 Asparagus officinalis
GTATAGAGATACTCCTTGAGCTTAATTACTCAGTCAACTTAGGCTTTATAAGATAGAATCACCTTGAATAAAAGAGTTTTTTTTTTTGTGGTGCCCATTTTTCGCACTCTTCTTTTATAAGGTTAGTTTTTTTTTAATATATATATGTGTAAGTATATATAGTCTTTAAAAAAAATGTGTAAATCAAGATAACTTGAAAAAAATATTTTCAACTTAAGTTAAGCATGCAAAAATTTCATTATTTTTAATTAAAAGTCTAAGGTAAGACTTAAGCAAAGTATACTAGTTGAAAAATCATTTCTTAAGAATTTTATTTGGAGTTATCATAAAAGGTGAACTTGAATATGTCACTAACTAAGAATTAGAAAATTTAAAATCCTATGAATTAGAAAATTTAAAATCTACCAATTTGATCAATTATTACTTAACTCTATTAATTTGGCAAGTGATAATATTTTTATAATTTTTTTTTAACAAAAAGAAAGAAAAAATGCAACTAAAAAGGTAAAATAAAGAGGAAAATATGTATTTCTCACCCCCACACCTAAATTTTGCATTGTTCTCAATGCAAATTCGCTGAAGCACAAAGTAAAGCAGATAAAATTAGAGAACTTACGGTTGTTCGGTTGACAATGATGATAAGGATCTGCAATTACTGTTAGTATGAGGATGAAGAAATCAAATAAGAGAGTAATTTTTTTTTTAAGAAACAAAAGAAAAATTAGTTTTTTTTTTACCAATAATGAGGTTCATGAAGAACCAACACCTCTTCCTCTCCGAGCGTAGAAAATTCTAAAAATGGTTTCA
>NW_017978432.1:0-807 GCF_001876935.1 Asparagus officinalis
AATTCTTCAAAAGTTTCGGCCATTCTGATGGCTTCCTGATGGTACGGGATCAGGTCTTGGTTCCTGACTCCATATTCTCTACGGACCTGGTTGACTATCAATTGAGAATCCCCAAAAGCTTCGAGATATTCGACCCCCAGCTCCTTGGCGAAACTGAGTCCAATGAGAAGTGCATTGTACTCGGCCACGTTATTGGAACACGGATCAGTCAATGAATAAGCTCGGGGCATTACATGTTTTCCCGGGGAGATTAAGACGACTCCGACTCCAGAGGAGACGGTGGGACATCCCGGGGTTATTACCCTATTAACTGCTCTTGAAGCACCATCAAAGTATAATTGCCATACTTGCTGGTGCGATGTGGTGTTAACCTCATGGGTTTCATCCGGCCAGTCATCATACACTTCTGCCGTATCTGTGGTCGGGTTTGCCGCCAAAAGGTCACAAATCGCCTGCCCTTTGATTGACTTCTGCTGTTTGAAGTGCAAATCATACTGGGATAAGAGAAGGGCCCATTTCGCTAATCGCCAATTCATAGAGGCCGGTTGCGTCATAAACACCCGTACTGGATTAACGTTGGAGATAACGTAGATCGTCTGTCCCACCAGGTAATGCCGCATCTTTTGCATCGCAAATACCAATGCAAGGCATTCTTTTTCAATCATCGGATATCGAGACTCTGTGCCTACCAAGGTCCGACTTAGGTAATAAACAGCCTGTTCGTGACCATTATCATCATCTTGTGCTAACAAAGCACTTATCAAATGGTTCATCGCCTTGATGTAAATCAAGAACGGTTTACCTGAT
>NW_017978433.1:0-807 GCF_001876935.1 Asparagus officinalis
CGCTTGAATCCTACAAATATGGCATTCCTAGCTCGAGGTTCTAATTTATCAGTTCTAACATGATAATATACAGGGCACCCAAATACCTTGAGCTGATCATAGTCATGTGCTGGCTTTCCTGACCACATCTCCATAGGGGTTTTCCCCTCAATCGCAGATGAAGGCAGCCTATTAATGAGGTGGCTCGCATATGTAAGTGCCTCAGCCCAAAAGATCTTCTCTAAACCACTCTGCGACAATAAGCATCGAATCTTCTCCAGTAAAGACCGATTCAACCTCTCTGCCACCCCATTTTGCTGCGGTGTATGACTAACTGTGAAGTGTCTCTCTATGCCCTCGTCTCGACATAGCTGCTGAAAGGGGTCAGAAGTATACTCACCACCGTTGTCGGATCGCAACGTCTTGATCTTTCTCCCAGTCTGCAGTTCCAATCTCTTCTTCCACTCCACAAACAAATCTAGGACTTCACTCTTCTTCGTCATGGTGTACACCCAACAACGCCTAGAATAGTCATCTACAAGTGACGAACCAATGTTGACCACCAAGTGATGCAGTCTTGGTGGGACCCCAAACATTTGTGTGCACGTAGTCCAGGATGCCCCTCGTCTGATGAATAGCAGTCTCGAACTTTACCTTCGTCTTCTTGCCAAGAACACAGTGCTCACAGAACTCAATCTTCCCACTCTTGGCTCCCTTCAATGGCCCCTGCTTGCACAATGCCTGCAGTGACTTTTCACATGTGTGCCCCAACCTATAGTGCCAAAGTCTGCTCATGTTCGCTTCTGAAATAGCCGAAGCAACCTGGCC
>NW_017978434.1:0-807 GCF_001876935.1 Asparagus officinalis
GCTCGCACAAGATGACGATAACGGTCACGAGCAGGCAGTGTATTACTTGAGCCGAACCATGGTAGGCGCTGAGTCTCGATATCCTATGATTGAGAGGGAATGCCTCGCATTGGTGTTCGCCATTCAGAAGATGCGGCATTATTTGGTCGGGCAGACCATTTACGTCATCTCTAAAGTTAATCCGGTTCGAGTATTCATGACTCAACCCGCTTCCATGAGCTGGCGATTAGCAAAATGGGCCTTACTCCTGTCCCAATACGACTTACACTTTAAACAACAGAAGTCAGTGAAAGGACAGGCCATCTGTGATCTCCTCGCAGCTAATCCAACTACGGATCCTGCCGAGATATATGACGATCTACCCGATGAGGCCCACGAAGTCAACGCAACTTCTCACCAACAAATATGGCGCTTATACTTCGATGGCGCTTCACGAGCAACTAATGTTGCAAGTGCTCCTGGAAGTTCTAAAATCTCCTCCGGAGTTGGAGTAGTCTTAGTTTCCCCAGGAAAACATGTGATGCCTCGCGCCTACTCGCTAACCGAGCCATGCTCAAATAATGTAGCAGAGTATAACGCACTGATCATAGGACTCAACTTCGCTAAGGAGCTGGGGGTGGAGTATCTCGAGGCCTTCGGCGATTCTCAACTAATAGTTAAACAAGTTCAGGGAGAATATAAAGTTCGAAGCCAAGATCTCATTCCATACCATAAGATGGCAGTGGAGATAGCGGAATTGTTTGAAGGATTCTTCATCGAACATATTCCACGGCTACAGAATACCTATGCAGATGCGTTGGCCGCATT
>NW_017978435.1:0-807 GCF_001876935.1 Asparagus officinalis
CATTTACCGGGAAGTTCCTTGAAGAATATTACACTTAATATTCTAGAGGATAACCCAAAATAATTTTTCACCACCAAAATCCCTCATTGATCAGTTTCAATTGACAGTGAGTCCACCAAAAGTGTACATCTGGCACTCTTGACTCTTTCCATAGACAAGAGGTCCATTTTTATTTCGGAGTCCCCTTTCGATAAACGAAAGAACTCCCTTCTCTTTCTCTTTGGTCAAGCCTTCCCATGGTTATAGCCAAAGTTGAAATTCCACTTCGATAAACGAAGAACTCATTTTCAGTTTAGATAACCCATCCTATAAAAGGCAAGTTTATCTAAATTTTCCAGACTCTCGGAGTGCACTCTCAGTTTCACCTTTCCGGATTCTGGGGGTGGAGATCCCACCTCGAGTCTCCTTTCCAGTTGAAGATGGAATATAAAATTCTTCTTCTTCATTGTCGGGAGATGGAATATAAAATTCTTCCTCTCCCATTTCGGGTTCGTCTTTGCCCCAAGAGAAGACACCACCTTTTTCAAAACCCAAAATTTGTGCCTCACAGGTATGGAAGTTTATCCCGAATCCTAAGCAGGGATAAGTCTGCGCCTAACACGCGCTGCCGGTTTAGTCTTTTTCCGCACAAAAAAGACACCAGAGTTCGATTCTGGGGTATTCTATCCTGAAACCTAAGCAAGGATAAGTCTGCGCTTAACATGCGCTGCCGGTTAGTTCTTAACCGTTTTTTTTTTTAAAGAACACCCGTCCACATATTCAACATTGTGGCAGGGCGTTATTAATAACACCAAAATCCATGCTTTA
>NW_017978436.1:0-807 GCF_001876935.1 Asparagus officinalis
TTGCGTGGGTCTTTGGCCTGTGACGGGGATGTTGATATCCGTGGACCACCGGGGGCACTCAGATCTGGTTCGGATAAATCGGACATAGTTTCGTTGATCCGAGTGAGATCTAGAAACTTTCTGATCCGGATAAATCGGACAGAGCTTCGTCTATCCGCGAAGGGATATAGAAGCTTTGAAGCGTCTATCTCGGCTAAAACGAGATATCAGCTCTTCTTAGTATTAACGCCAAGGGGCTAATACTAAGGGAAGAAGGGGGGAAAAAGTGATGAAGGCTGATGTAGACCACTCCTCCTCTTGCTGAAGCTCACGAGCACTCTTCACTGCAGCAGGGCTTCGCCAAGGCTCTCCAAAAATCCTCTCCTCTTCAAGGCACCCAAGGGGGCTATTTATAGGCCCAAGGGGGCTATTTATAGGCTCTAAGGGGGGTCTAGGGGGGTCCAAGAGGTGCGGACACCCCTTGGTGTCTCGGCTTGGCCGAGACACCCCTGGGGTGTCTAGGCTTTTCCTAGACACCCCCGGGGTATTTCGGCGTGCCGGGACTCCGTTTAGGTGTATTTCGTTGGTTTCCCCGTAGATTCTTCGTCCGAACTCGGATTTGAGCGATTCCGGGTGCGTTGGATGCTTGACGAAGAGTTCGATCCACTCTGGTGGTTGGATTATCTGTAGAGTGGTCAAGGCACGAAGGGCGTTGTCCTTTTTGTGAACAGTGCCGGGTTCCCGATTGGTCCGGGTCTAGGTTGTTCCGAAATCCTATAAGCTCACGTAGTTCGTCGATTCACTTCAGTCGTTCGTCGACGTCAATTG
>NW_017978437.1:0-807 GCF_001876935.1 Asparagus officinalis
TGAAGATGTACCTGGAATCACCGAACTGGGTCCTTCATTGACAGACTCCCCAACATGGACGGTCTCTACGGGCTTTTCTACCTGGTGCGGTGAGTCAGGCTCACCAGGAGATACACAATCATCAGGACTCATCTCGCCTTCCTCACGATATCCTGCATAGGATGAGAAAGCGTGAGCCAGAAGTTCTAAACGATCAAGAAAATGATCTATAGAATAGACATTACCTCCGTCACTAACAGGATCCTCATCAGCCAAGTCCATCTCAGATGCTCGTGAATTTGCATGCGGCTTGTGGGCTAATCTTTTCCGCCTATCAGCACGGACAGCAATCGAAGGTCTTGCCCGGGTAAAAGGACGGAATTCGTCGTCACTGTTGGTCGCTGTCCCTGAAATATCGAATAGTGGTCTGGAAATGCAGGGAAAAAGAAAGATAGGTGACTAACCTTGCTCCAAATCTGCCTCGTAGTCTTCAGGGTCTCCGCCTGAGGCCTCTCCAGCAGAACTAAAGGCCCTGTGACCTTCTGCATCAAGTCGGCGGGTCTTGCCCTGAGCCCTCTGTGATCGAGCACCGTCCTGGATAACACGAGAATCAATCTGAGAGGCTTCTTCGGCCACCAACTCTTCGATAGGCTTCACACGGACGGTCTTATTAGCTGCTAACAACCACTTGCAGCTCAAGAAAGTGAGGTTCAACTGCCGCTCAGTACCTGGCAGACTGAACCTAGCTCCAGTGCAGCAAGTCACGGTCCACAACCATGCACGAAGACCGTCCACCAGACCTCCATGAGCCCGAAGCTGCTGGCGCGG
>NW_017978438.1:0-807 GCF_001876935.1 Asparagus officinalis
AAAAAAAAAATGATGATAATATTTCTTCTCAATCGAATACGTCGCGGACTTGTTCACGTTCTGATTTCCAAGTATTTTGGGAAGCGGGGCGTGACAGGAAATGAATGGCATTACTCAGTTAATTAAATTATACCTCCTTCCCCTCGAGTCACTGGGGGTAGTGGAGATGTAACGACTGTAGCTGCATCGACTGGTGGAGTTGGTCGCACAGCCGGCTCAACAGGGTCAGTCTCAGCGAAAGCTCCTGTTAGGCACAAAACGGAAACGTCATATTTGCATTAGTCAAAGAATTGGCTAGTCCTATATTTAGTTTGAGAAGAGGCATGCACCTTCAAAATAACAGTTTCCGGGAGTCTGAGGGAGTACAGACTCAGGGAACATATCCTGAGCCGGCTGGCCATCGATCTGAGGAGAATCATACATGAAGTTGAACATAGAAGTGTCCACAGGCAGGCCCTCCCCATCGAAGTCATCAATCGAAAAATCTGACATAAAAAGATATAAGTATGAAGGAAGAGGAAGGAAACTATGGCCAATAAAGACAAGTTACCTCTTGAAGATGTACCTGGAATCATCGAACTGGGTCCTTCATTCCCCAACATGGGCGGTCTCTGCAGGCTGTTCTACCTGGTGCGGTAAGTCAGGCTCGCCAGGAGATGCACAATCATCGGGACTCATCTCGCCTTCCTCACGATATCTGCATAGGATGGGAAAGCATGAGCCTGAAATTCTAAACGGTCAAGGGAATAATCTATAGAATAGATATTACCTCCGCCACTAACAGGATCATCGCCAGCCAGATCCATC
>NW_017978439.1:0-807 GCF_001876935.1 Asparagus officinalis
AATAGAGAGGCTGACGCACCCATAAGAGGTAATTCATTTCTATTGGCCGTAGTCTCTTTATTCTCCTTTTGTGCTTATATTCTCTTGTGTCAGATTTCTTGACTGATGATTTTGATGAGGAAGGCTTGCTTGTGGACACTCCTATGCTCCACTTCATGTATGGTTCTCCTCAAATTGATGACCAGTTGCCTGGAGATGTATTTCCTGAATCTACGCTCCCTAAGAATCCCGAGGATGGTTTTTCTGAAGGTATGTAGCTCTTCTCAAGTTAATTATAGGACCAGTCAATTTTTGACTAATGCAACTATAATATGATGCATCTGAGAATTCTATTTTGTATTTGACAGGAGCTTTTGTCGGGACTGATCCTGTTGAGCCGGCTGTGGGACCAACTACACCAGTTGATACACCCCCAGCCGTTACACCTCCACCACCCCCAGTGATTCAAGGGGAAGAAGGTATAACTTGAGCAACTGAGGAATGTCATTCATTTCTTCATCAGGGCTTTTGACGGATTTCTCCTTTTTGTGTAGGGCTTTCTTCTCGGCTTCACGTCCTTGTGAAGGAGTTGTTATCAGATAGCGACCCAGAGAAGATTGTCATCTGTATAGAGATCTGTTCCTTCTTCTCATTTGTGAATGCTATGATTGACAAGCTCTTCCACAGCGGACTTTCCCTTCACCAGTTCAAGCCATTCCTTGATCTTAAGATAAATTCAATAAGGGATGCATGGTACCTAGATCTGGCGAAGTCTATTGTTGATGATCTTGACTGCCTAGAGCGTGAGCTTCAGATGTTTTGTGAGCT
>NW_017978440.1:0-807 GCF_001876935.1 Asparagus officinalis
TCCTGGAAATCATGTAAGCAAACAATAATTGCCAGGAGCACCATGGAATCTGAGCTGATTGCTCTTGATTCTACTTGCACAGAGGCTGAATGGTTAAAAGATCTTCTCTCTGAACTTCCTTTGGTCCATAAACCCTCTCCTCCTATTTCCATTCACTCTGATTCTAGATCTACCATAGAGCTTCTAAAGCAAGTACATGTAAATAAAAAACATAACAGACATATTCAAATAAGATATAAGTCTGTACAACGCCTATTAGGCAAAGTTGTGATCTTGGACTTTGTAAAGTCTGAGAAAAATCTTGCTGACCCTTTGACTAAGGGATTATCCAGGAGTGTGGTTCTGGATTCATCGAGGGAGATGGGGTTAAGCCCATAAATGAGGTCACTGACAGCGGCAACCCAACCCTTATTTGGAGACGTAGTCCCAATGTCGGTTCAATGTGGTAGAAACAAGCTGGACAAGTGACTCTCGTGTGGAGCATCGACCTAGATATATTTATATATCATTATGTAGCATTTACTACTACCCCTTCTCTATGATGACGATGCTCTTATGATACAGCTGGCTAGGCTGAGTTTTACTCTTAATAAGTCCAACGCGTGTATTGTGGGGGGTATTAAATAAACAGCTGTAGTACCCTTTGAGGACTTACCTACGTGAGAGGAACCGTGATGGCCACGGTTGGGGCGGGCAGGGCTGACCCCTAGAAACTCTCATGAGTCGGTTTTTTGTGATCATGGCCTTTAACGCTCAACCCGCTTAGCTCAATAGATGAAAACGTATTGTGTGTGTTTTTATCAATAC
>NW_017978441.1:0-807 GCF_001876935.1 Asparagus officinalis
ACCGAAACGGTCGTAAAACCATGGGTTATAACCCGTGAAATCACGATATTTGAACTCCGTCTAATTATTAAACGCCTACCCCAAACGTACAAGACGGATCAATAATCATGTGTTATATCTCATGAAATCGTCGGTTTTGAATTCGACAAAGATATTATGACACGGGGCATGTGTTATATCTCATGAAATCGTCGGTTTTGAATTCGACAAAGATATTATGACACGGGGCATCGAACAGACCAAAATGGAAGATATTATGACACGGGGCATCGAACAGACCAAAATGGTCAGAAATCGTACGAACTATAGCTCATGAAAGCGTCTCTTTTGACATTTAAGACACCCACTGAATAAGAATAAAATGGTCAAAATTCATGGGTTACAGCTCATGAAACGTGAAATTTCACTCAGCCAAGTCATTTGCCGTCGGACGAAACCATCGAAGTTGGGGACAAATCATTGCCTATAGCTCACGAACTCGTGAAATTCGAACATTGGGTTATAACATAAGAAATCTCACCGGGGTTGAAACGGACCAAAACGGTCAAAAAACCATGGGTTATAACCCATGAAATTGCTGTATTTGAACTCCGCCAAATTATTTACTGTCAGGCCCAAACGCACGAGAAGGGTCAATAATCACGTGTTATAGCTCATGAAATCATCGGTTTTGAATTCGGTAAAGATATTTTGACACGAGGCGTCAAACAAAACAAAATGTTTAGAAGTCGTACGGAGAATAGCTTATAAAATAATCGGTTTCAACATTTTCGACACCCGACCAGAACAAATGAAATGGTCAAAATT
>NW_017978442.1:0-807 GCF_001876935.1 Asparagus officinalis
CGCAAATACCTTCAATCAACATAAAAAAAATAGTTGTTATAAAAAAAATTCTCAAAATTTTGAGATATATGCATATATCGTCCTCACTCATACTAGGAAATACTTACGGACTCTATACATGAATCCTAATAAACTCTATTCTAGCTCCACGACTCGACACAGGATGATCCTAAGGATACTGAAACTAGAGCTCTGATACCAACTGTGACGCCCCTGGGTTCACACAAGTCTGCAGTCCAAGGTGAAACCAAGAATGTCAAACCTGTTATGCACCACACCGTGCAATAACATGTTTCACCATCACAATTAACATCTATCTAGTAGAGTCAACAACTGGTGTAGGTACAAAACAGGTAAAAGACAATACAAGGAAAGAGATCAAAATGATATTTCATCATCCAACATATAGAAATACAAAGTCAATATCTGAAATGAATAAACTGGAGTTCTTATCAAATCTCAAATACAATAAGTCTGGGTAAAGGAAATGAGGCACGCAGCCTTTACAACATCTAGAATAAAGTCCTCAAATGTCTAAACAAAGTCTACAGTGGGGCTCCATAAATAAAAATATAACTAAATAGACAGCTGAAGCTAAGGTGCATCGCCATCGACCTGCGACTCTCCGGGCTTCTGGCTCGTTACCTGAAAGGGGAAGGGACAACGAGCGTCAAAGCGCTAGCGAGCAACATCACAACCAACCCCCAGGGAAAGGGCTCCTTGTATACAAAAATACATTTATTACATAATAATTAAAATCATTACTCCTAGCAAATAATGGGTTTTAGTATTTAGGAAATTACAACA
>NW_017978443.1:0-807 GCF_001876935.1 Asparagus officinalis
AAACTCTCAAACCTCTCATACAAATATCTCTCTCAAAGGGGATGCATAAAACTCTAAAACAGCCGCTGGTGTTTTTCTCCTTCAGCCGCAAAGCACACCCCAGCTCTTGCATAAACCCCTGCAGCCGTCAAAAGGAAACCAAAGCTCCTCTGCGGCTCTGCCTTGCTCCGCCGCACAAAAAAAAAAAGCTGCTGCTCTTTTATTCCACCTCGCGCTCACCAAACCCTATGAACACTGTTCCTTTATATAGCCTCCTGATAGTTTGCCTTTTTTTAATCGGGTTCGTGGGTCGGTTTCTTCACGCGGAACTCGTCCAGCTTCTTTTTTTTTTCTTCAAGCACGTGGGTTAGCCCCACCACACACACACGTCTCATTCACAATTAGTTCCAAATGGACAGCATTGGAAAATTTGTTGCTTGCTTCCAGTACGCACCAGTCGTTGTTCACTCTGTTTATCTGCCACCTTCAAAACTCCAATTTAGCTATCGGCATCAGGAATGGATTAAAAAGGAAGCAGATAAGGTCCGTTGCATTTGAAACCAATAATCTTAGCTACTCAAGTATATATTATCAGCCTCTTCGAACTGAATCTGTACATTATTCAACACAACATGTTGCGAAGGAGGCTGAGCTTCTTTTTGCTGAGGTACTAAAAAAACTGCATCAAATTGCAGAGAGCAAGTTGAACACCGGTTCTTATAATGATAATGTGAAATTTTTTGAGTTTGAAAGGAAACTGCAGAGTGAAAGGATAGAATTTGAGGTAAAGTGGTATATTTTCTATTGTTTATATATATATATATATAT
>NW_017978444.1:0-806 GCF_001876935.1 Asparagus officinalis
TGTTAGATGCTGACTTATCTCTAATTAGGGATCGAGATAAAATCCCCCATGCATGTGAGGCATGGATTTCGGCGTTATTAATAACGACCCGCTACGATGTTGAATACGTAGACTTTTGCTATTATTGCGAGAATAGGCTACCCGGCAGCATGCGTTAGATGCTGACTTATCTCTAATTAGGGATCGAGATAAAATCCCCCATGCATGTGAGGCATGGATTTTGGTGCTACGATGTTGGATACATAGGCTTTGTTACTATTTCTTCCTGTGTTATATTTTTACTTGAAACACTGAAAGAAAATTAGAAGTGCCAGAGGTGTAGTATTAACTTGGCATGAATTTTCACTTAGAGTGAAATTCAGAAATTTTCTTCACTATCACTAGGATAATTCCAGAAAATCTTTAATCCGCTGGGGATTTCATAATGAAAACTTGCTATTCTTGTTGAAAAAGAATTAACAAGTTCATTTGGGGGGTTTGACTGTTAGAGGTGTGATGTTAACCTAACAGTATTTTATGGACCTATCGCTCAATTGAAAAGAGTCGATAAGTTGATTTGTGTTGTCAGAGGTATGATGTTAACTTGACTGGAATTTGAGGACCTATCGCTCTATTGAGGAGAGTCGATAAGTGGATTGTGTCGTCAGAGGTGTGATGTTAACTTGACGGGAAAGATATTGCGATGAGGGCAATTTTGTGGACTTATCGCTCTATTGGGGAGAGTCGATAAGTGGATTTCGTCAGAGGTGTGATGTTAACGTGACTGGAGGATGTTGCGATTGGAGCAACTTTGGGGACTTATCATC
>NW_017978445.1:0-806 GCF_001876935.1 Asparagus officinalis
TCTCTAAGAACTTCCCGTTACATAAATCGTCCACCCCCAGCCTCCTCTGCTGAACTGGTTCGGACATTAATCTCAGCTACCTGATCGGGTTATCCTTAAGAATATTAACGTAATATTCTCCAGGAACTTCCCGTTAAAAGTGGGAAACAGTTTAGACTCCTATACCTATTGGAGTATGTAAGGAAGCAGTTTAACCTCATGCACTTGTTGGAGGATTGAGAAACAGTTTATACTCGTATACTCTTTGGAGTCTTGCCGTTCTAATTTGGCTTATCTGAGCGATATGACGCCGGCTTCAAACAAAGTCTGAATGCTTTTCTTGAGAGCAAAGCAATCCTTGGTGGGATGAACGACCCTCCTATGGTATGCACAGTACTTTGGGTCCGTAGTGTTGTCAGCTTCCTCCTGATTTGTGATAGGTGGTAGCTTGATCTTGTTACCTTCAAGGAGGGATTCGAAGATGGCTGGAACGTCTTCGTCCTTGAAAGAGTACTCTTTTTGGAGTCTCGGACCCAAAGTCTTTTGCTGCCTTCGCAGTAGCTGCAGGTGTTTTTCCCTTACCACGAGAGGCGAAGTTTGAGTCCAGCGGATTAACCGTCGGTTGGTTCCTCTCGGCCTTCTTCCTTCTAAGGAATCGCTCAGCCTGCTCCCCTCGGACCTTCAGATCCTTCCAAGTGTCAGACGGTGCTGTCCCCATTGCTTACAACACGTCCAGCGCGAGGTTGTTGTGGCAAGTTTGGAGGATGAATTCCTCGGTGATCGGGTCCCGACAGTTCATCGCTTTGTTCCGGAACCTCTTGACGAAA
>NW_017978446.1:0-806 GCF_001876935.1 Asparagus officinalis
CTATAAAAGACCGGATCTTTGTAACCCAAGATGACAATCATTTCAATGAAAAAGAAAACAGTTTTCCCCGCGAACAAACCATAGCCGTCGCCAGATCCGGACATCCTATGTCCCTAATCAAATTTATCTTGGAATCGAGGTAGGGCTTAAATTGGCGAAGAGAAAGTCCGTCGTGGAGGAGTTTGCCAATTATAGCAGTCAGGGAGGAGAAATAAGAGCGGACTTCTACGCTGATGATGATCTTCTCAGGGTCATTCCCCGATAACAACTCCTTAACGAGGACATGAAGCTGAGAAGGAAGCCCTACACAAAGAAGAGAAATTCGTCAAAAGCCTCAATAAGGAAATGAATGGCTTTGCTCAGTTAATTAAATTATACCTCCTCCCCCTCGAGTCACTGGGGGTGGTGGAGATGTAAGGACTGTAGCTGCATCGACTGGGGGAGTTGGTCGTACAGCCGGCTCAATAGGGTCAGCCTCAACAAAAGCCCCTGTTAGGCACAAAACAGAAACATCATATTATAGTTGCATTAGTCAATGAATTGGCTAGTCCTATAGTTAGCTTGAGAAGAGGCACGCACCTTCAAAATAACCGTTCCCGGGAGTCTGAGGGAGTACAGACTCAGGAAACATATCCTGAGGCGGCTGGCCATCGATCTGAGGAGAGTCATACATGAAACTGAACATAGAAGTGTCCATAGGCAGGCCCTCCCCATCAAAGTCATCAATTGAAAAATCAGACATAAAAAGATATAAGGGAAGAGGAAGGAAACTATGGCCAATAGAGACAAGCTACCTCTTGAAGATG
>NW_017978447.1:0-806 GCF_001876935.1 Asparagus officinalis
AGATAGATGTTGACCAGGTTTGTCATCATCTTCATCTTCACTTAGGAAATGATCTGGTAACGGGGAGCTTTTCCCTTTACCGTAGATTACTTCTTTTGCACCTCCTATCTTGTTCGGGATGATCATGGTTGTTCCGAAAGAATGCTGGAGGCGTTCCTTTGTTACATAGGACGACCGAAGCGGCATATACAAATCAGGATTATCATACAATTCTGTTATCACATCATCAAGAGACAGGGAGTACTCTAAATCATTATTTATTTCATTATTGGCAAGTTGCCAGTTACAACTGCCCTCTGACGTTTGATCATCGTCAAGGTTGATTACAAAGGGTACAATGTCATTTAGAACATAACCGCCATTGTAATCAAATCCGGCTTCGGTATCAGCTTCTCCTCCGCTGTCCGTGCCTTGGGCCGATGATTCAGTATCGGATTCGTTACCATAAAGGAGAGAATCAGTGAAATAATTCTCATACCCTTTAAATGGTTGCTTATCCGCGACCACCGTTCTAACCCTATTATCAGTGTCGACATATTTCAAACACTGATGGAGAGTTGAGGGAATTATAACATTACTATGGATCCAAGGCCGACCCAATAGTAAGTTATATGATGTCTCAGCATCAATCACGTAACACGTGACCTCCATCTTCAGATCACCTATTTGGCATTTTATCCGGATTTTACCTAAAGGTCTTGACCCGCTGGTATTGAACCCGTAGATAACAGTGCCTATAGACGCCAACTTGCTAACTGGAATACCAAGGAAGTGCATCAAGCGAAGCGGCATAATACTCACAGCAG
>NW_017978448.1:0-806 GCF_001876935.1 Asparagus officinalis
CCCGAAAATTACGAGGCAGATTTGGAGCAAGGTTAGTCACCTATCTTTCTTTTTCTCTGCATTTTCGAAATTCTAGTCCTGACCACTATTTGATATTTCAGGGACAGCGACCAACAGTGAAGACGAATTCCGTCCTTTTACCCGGGCAAGACCTTCGATTGCTGTCCGTGCTGATAGGCGGAAAAGATTAGCCCACAAGTCGCATGCAGGTTCGCGAGCATCTGAGATGGATCTGGATGGCGATGATCCTGTTAGTGGCGGAGGTAATATCTATTCTATAGATCATTCCCTTGATCGTTTAGAATTTCAGGCTCATGCTTTCCCATCCTATGCAGGATATCGTGAGGAAGGCGAGATGAGTCCCGATGATTGTGCATCTCCTGGCGAGCCTGACTCACCGCACCAGGTAGAACAGCCTGCAGAGACCGCAGGTACATCTTCAAGAGGTAACTTGTCTTTATTGGCCATAGTTTCCTTCCTCTTCCCTCATACTTATATCTTTTTATGTCAGATTTTTCGATTGATGACTTCGATGGGGAGGGCCTGCCTATGGACACTTCTATATTCAACTTCATGTATGATTCTCCTCAGATCGATGGCCAGCCGCCTCAGGATATGTTTCCTGAGTCTGTACTCCCTCAGACTCCCGGAAACGGTTATTTTGAAGGTACGTACCTCTTCTCAAGCTAACTATAGGACTAGTCAATTCTTTGACTAATGCAATTGTAATATGATGCTTCTGTTTTGTGCCTAACAGGGGCTTTTGTTGAGGCTGACTCTGTTGAGCCGGCTGTACGACCAACTCC
>NW_017978449.1:0-806 GCF_001876935.1 Asparagus officinalis
GATTTTGTGACAAGTTCAAAATTGAAGACGTTTCATCAACACCTTATTATCCCGCCGCGAATGGTTTAGTGGAGGCGTTTAACAAAACGATCATTAAGATCCTGTCGAAGCTCGTGAAGACCAATAAACGAGACTGGGACGATAAACTCGGTGAGGCACTCTGGGCCTACCGCACCACCATACGCACGCCCACAGGTGCCACCCCATACTCACTGGTATACGGATGTGAAGCTGTGCTACCGCTGGAAATTCAGATTCCATCCCTTCGGATTGCCCTCGCAACGACAGAAGAACAGCATCAGAAGCGTCTCGAAGAGCTTGAGAGGCTGGATGAAAAGCGCTTGGAAGCTCAACAGCAAATTGAGTTTTATCAGGCCAGGATGTCTAGGGCTTTTAACAAAAGAGTCCGACAGAGAAGCTTCAAGGAAGGAGATCTGGTCCTCGCTGCTCGCCGACCAATAATCCTCACTTCCAAGAAGAAAGGTAAATTCGAACCCAAATGGGAAGGACCGTTTGTAATAGACACAGTCTATTCAAACGGCGCATATCACCTAATTACTCCAGAGGGTGCCAGGCAATTAATGCCAATAAATGGGAAGTTCCTGAAAAAATACTATCCCTAGTATGTTCAGGATAACCCATTTACCGGGAAGTTCCTTGAAGAATATTACACTTAATATTCTAAAGGATAACCCAAAAATTATTTTCTCCATCAAAATCCCTCACTGATCAGTTTTAATTGACAGTGGGTCCACCAAAAATATCCATCTGACCCTCTTGACTCTGTCCATAGACAAGAAGGTCCC
>NW_017978450.1:0-806 GCF_001876935.1 Asparagus officinalis
GCCTCGAGCGTGAGCTAGAAAATCTTAAGGAATTCCAGACTGCTGGTGTCTTTTCATACGTGGCTACTCAGATAGAAGCGCCGCTGCAAGCATGGTGCGAAGCTTAATCATCTGCGAATTCGAAAATTCGGGAAGAAGAGAGTCTTGTTGACCAAATGGAGACAACTTTTGCAGATAAGTCGGCAGCCCTTCACAACATCGATTCTTTTCTTACATCAGGAGAAGCAATGATAGCGCGCCTTGAGCAGGAACTTAAAATAGTGAAGGATACTCAAGCTGCTTTGAAGATGACGTAGGTCCATGCAGAGGTGCTAGATAAGTGATGTCTAGGCAATTAGTACTCTCTAAAGAGAAGGTTGCCATAATGAGAGCAGGAGCCGCGAAGGTGTTGGCGACTGATGAAGGCCACCCTCCAGAGTGAGCTCGAGCAAACATATGCGGAGGAGTTGTCTAAGTTAGAACAACAAATCCGCAGTCACAAGCTTAATATAGACTTATTGCTTTCCTTGTATCCATGACTTTAATAATAAATGATATTTCCTTCTTACTCATCGTGTTTCCTTTATGATTTCTTATTTTGTCAAAATGATCAATCATATTACTTATAAGATTTTTGGCAAACTCCCAGCCATCAACGGATTTGATGTGCCTTTACCGATTACCATTTGAATCGGGCTAGTATGTGAATTGTCTAAGTCCATTTCACATATAACGTTACGCTAAGAGAATAAACTCTTTTAGACTTAATGCTACAATACCGATTACGTAGACTCTGCTATTTTTGCGAGAATACACTACCCAGTAAC
>NW_017978451.1:0-806 GCF_001876935.1 Asparagus officinalis
AGACTGAACGGAACCGGCATCCTTCACGAAAGGCGCATCTGTGATCAGCTGGCGAAGGGCTCGATGTCCGCCTTCCTTCACTACTTCGACAACCTCTATCGACTTGCCTGGAACAAACTGGGAGGTAAGCGGAATGGGCGAAAAGTCATCAGACGTCGAATAATATTCGTCGCGACGTCCATTCACCGCATGCGATGAAAAGGCTCCGGAAGGATACTCCACTGGAAACAAGCAATTAAGTGTTTGTTAGTTTCAGATATGAAAGGAAATTGAACTCATCTTACAAATGGGTAAGACAGAGTCATTACCTTATAAAGGGCGAGACGATTTGGCCACATTGCGCATTTATAAGATAGGGTATATCGACAATATATCCCTGCCTTATAAAGCACGATGCAGCGTCAAAACGCCCCCTTTATTATGAGATGTGGTTTTGACCAAGCAAAACCCATCTTTAAAGCGTCGATCCTCACCAAGGAGAATCAAGGCTTTTCCCGATCGCCTCACCAAGGAGAGCAAAATGGGGTAAAAGGACTAATTTGCAAATTTTCAGAAAAAAATGGTTAATTTGCAAAATTTCCATAAAGCGTCGATCCTCACCAAGGAGAACCAAGACCTTTCCCGGTTGCCTCACCAAGGAGAACAACAGGGGGTAAAAGGGACCAATTTGCAAATATAAAAAAAAAGGGGGGACTAATTTGTAAATTTGCAAATATGCCAAAAAAGTAGCTCACCATCATATGAAGGAAGCGCGCCATCAGCCGATGCAGCAGGAAAACGACCTCTCGAGACTCGCGATATAATGG
>NW_017978452.1:0-806 GCF_001876935.1 Asparagus officinalis
CCTAAGTAGGGATAAGTCAGCGTCTAAAACACATTGCTGGGTAGCCTATTCCCATAACAATGGCGAAGTTTACGTATTCTAAGTCGTAGCATCAAGTCTAAGGGATTTCATTCCTTTAGCACAACGTTGCATGCGGAACGAATTTAGACAATCCGCATGCTAGCCCGACTCAAACGGTAGTCGGTAAAGGCTAATCAAATCCGTTGAAGGCTGGGGGTTAGCCAAAAATCCTAAAGTCAACACCTAACACGTGTCGCCGGGTAGCCTATTCCCGTAACAATGGCGAAGTCTATGTATTCGACATCATAGCACAAAGTCTCGGAGAATTCAATCTCCGAGCATAACGTTACATGCGAACGGATTTAAACAATCTGCATGCTAGCCCGACTCAAACGGTAGTCGGTAAAGGCTCATCAAACCCGTTGATGGCTGAGGGTTTGCCAAAAATCCTATGAGTATTGTGGTCAATCATTTCAAATGGAATGACGAATCATAATAAAGACGAAAGCAAGTTTCACTAAGAGAATCAAAAGTCAAAATGTTCAACAAACAAAATCATACATCGAGACCATGACCAAAAATCTGCTGACTGATCTTAGAAAGCTTCTCATCATAAGCTTGTCTAAGTTCAGCCCTGATGGACTCCTCGGTGGTGGCTGAAGTCCTCGCAGCGATCTCTTCTGTCTCGGCTAGCTTCTGCTCCTGGGATCTCAACTCATCAGATAAAGCAGTGTGGATTTGCTGATCCTGTGCTTTCGTCATCTGAAGAATATCCAAAGTCTCCTCTTTTTCACGGAGTGTTCTTC
>NW_017978453.1:0-805 GCF_001876935.1 Asparagus officinalis
CAATGGCTCTCATTCACTGATGTTTACTATAAATAGGGGTAGAGAGTGAGGGGTTAGAGGTGTGAAAATATTTGAAACTCTTTTTGGAGAGGAGGGCTACTCTTAATTGAGAAGGCCTTCCAAAATTGTAACTTTAGTTGCAATTAATAATAATAATTTTTTCACCACTTTAAATTTTTCTCTTCTTCTCTTTATTGGATGATGAAGATGAAGATGAAGATGGAGAATTATTTGAACGTTTACATTTCTTTTCCTTTTCTCCTTTATTGCTTATTAGTTTAGATTTATTTCTATGCTTGTAGTTAGATTTTATTTTCTTGTTAAATAGCCAAGAGGCTAGAACCCTCTTGCCTTAGATTTATTTCATGCTTATAGAATAGATTTAATTCACCTTGAGGCTAGAACCCTCTTGGGTTTAGTTTTTCTTTTTGTTTATTTTTATTTTGTTTGATTCGCCTTTAGGCTAGAACCCTCTAGGGAATCACCATTTTCTAAGAAGTGGGTTCAATTTTAGATTATCCATATCTATAATTGAATCCACCATCTTTAATTCTTGCATTTTCTTTTATTTTTGAATTTTGTTTTTCATTCTTGATTTTTCATTTGTTTCTTGATTTTATTCATTTTTTTTCTTCTTGCCTTATTGATCACACTCATTCTCTTTTACGTCCACTCTCACTTACACTTTGCACCTACTTACACACCACTTTCACTCTCTCAATCTCTTCACAATCAGATTCACTTATCACTCCTACTTGTCACGCACACAACATAAGAACCGATTTCATATTTTCTCCTACAAAAC
>NW_017978454.1:0-805 GCF_001876935.1 Asparagus officinalis
TGATTTCATTATAGATAGAAGATATCTGAATTTTACCTCCCAAGCAGCACCTGGTGATAATATTTTGCACATTTGAGGCATTGCCAAACTTGAATATCATTTTATCTCTCACTTTAAGAACTTGATTCCACATCCATGAATCGTTCATTTTAATTTGCACTCGCCAGATATTTGACTGCCTCAGATAATGTCCATGAATCCACTTGATCCACAACAAGTCCTTCTTGAGATGTATCATCCAAAGGAGCTTCATGGCTTGTGCAAGATTCCAGGCTCTAGCAGAGAAGATCCCCAAACCCCCATGCTCTTTGCTTTGACACACTGCAGACCATGAGATCAGATGGATTTTATGATTCCACAAAAATTCAGAACAAAGATTGTCAATTTTTTCCAGAACTTTAACTGGGAGGACATAGTTGCTAGTCCAAAAAATTTGGATACCCAATATAACAGTTTTGATCAGCTGCAATCTTCCTGCATAGGATAAAGCTTTCTTCTTTTGCCAGCTTTGAAATTTTGAGTAGATATCTTGTTAATCAATGGTGAACAGTCCACATAAGATAACCTCTTAGAGATTAATGGTACATCCAGGTATCTCACAGGCAGTACTCCTTCAGAAAAATTAAGGAGAGCACAGATTTGAGCTTTTACGTCATCACCAATACCACTCATATATATATAGAGAGAGCATTTGCTAGGATTTGTTTCTAATCCAGAGACACAGCTGAAATCTGATAGGCATTCCTTTAATCTTGTAATAGAGTATAGATCAGCTTTGCAAAAAAAGCAATAAATCATCAGCAAA
>NW_017978455.1:0-805 GCF_001876935.1 Asparagus officinalis
AGGTTGATTTGCATGTTAAACCCTAGATCTATGTGTTCATGTGATTCATCTTGTTTAAACAAACTCCTGATTAAGTATACATAACAATGGAATCAAGTTTAATTCATATAATCTGATAAAAAATCGAGTTTTTGAAGAAAACACGAGAGAAGAACAAACTGTGCATTTTCGTCTTGTTCAGTCAACTTAAGTTACCATTAGTCGACTGATGAGAGGTCATCAGTCGACTGATGGAAAGCATCAGTCGACTAACGGGATCATGTTTACCCTATTGTTTTGTGAACGAGCCTATCAGTCGACCGATGAGGTTGTTGGTCGACTGATCAGTTTGGTGTTTGTGAGATTGAACTTTTTGCTTGTGTGTTCATTGGTGAGCATTGTTGTGCAAGACGTGAGCTGATATTCATGCATAGTTCAAGGAGTACACGTACGGGGATTGAGTACGCATGATTACATTGTTTGGGGTACCCAAATAGGTTACAATAGTTAAGAGTAACAGGTATTATTATATATATTATAATTATGATCGGTTAGGTGGGGTTAGTCAGGTCCCGCAATGAGACCGTAGATGGACTATACTCCAAGTGCTTTAGTCGGGTCCTGTAATGAGACCGCAGATGGACTACACTTCTTTATCGGTCCATAGGAGATGCACATAGGTTGATATACCTATCTATCGATCTGCATGGAGATGCGCAGAGGTTGAAATACCTATCTATCGGTCCGCACGAAGATGCACAGAGGTTGATATACCTATCTATCGGTCTGTATAGAGATGCGTAGAGGTTGAAATACCTATCTATCG
>NW_017978456.1:0-805 GCF_001876935.1 Asparagus officinalis
GCAGTCTTAACATCCATCTGATGTAACTTAAGATCATAATGAGCAACAAGTGCCATGATTATTCTGAAAAAGTCTTTCGCTGAAACCGGAGAGAAAGTCTCTGTATAATCAATACCTTCCTTTTGAGTATAGCCTTTAGCCACAAGACGCGCCTTATACCTCTCCACATTACCGTTTGCATCCCGCTTGGTTTTAAAAATCCATTTACAACCAATTGGTTTTGCACCTTCTGGCAATGGGACAAGTTCCCAAACCTTATTGTCTTGCATAGACTTATACTCTTCATTCATGGCATCAATCCACTATTGAGAGTTAGAACTTTTCATGGTCTGAGAGAAGTTGATTGGATCATCTTCTAACATTCCACTACTTTCCTCATGTTCTTGGAGAAATACAATATAATCATCCGGAATAGCATTTCTCCTTTCTCTCGTGGATCTCCTTAATGGCACTGGTTCTTGAGGTTGTTGAGTTTGTTCTTCTGGAACATGGAGTTGTTCAACATTATCATCTTGAGGTTCCGGATTTACTTCTTGAGCAACAACAGGTATAGGAACCTGAATATTGTCAAAAGTAACTGTATGGATTGGATCTGAAGCCAATTCCTCCTCAAAACTAATGTCTCTAACCTTATTTCTCCCCCCAAACTCAACATCCTCAAAGAATGTTATTGTTCCCGTCTCAAAAATATTCCTTATAGTGGGATCATAAAACTTATAGCCCCTAGAGCGATCATGGTACCCAATAAAGTAGCTGCTAACTGTTTTGGAGTCCAATTTCTTTTCATTCGGCCTATAAGGCCTTG
>NW_017978457.1:0-805 GCF_001876935.1 Asparagus officinalis
AGATGCTGGTTCAGACTCCTACTCGGCTATAGCATCCGATGACACGGCGTCCAGTGCGGGACAGCCTTACGAATCATTTATGATCAGCGCCGAACAGGTAAGCAAGATGCTTGAAGATGCCTTGACTAAGCAGAAGGAAGCCTTCAAGTTCGAGATGGAGATGGCCATGCAGCAGATGAGAGAGATGCATGACCAGCAAATAGCGGCACTGACAACTCACCAAGGAGAACCCAGTCATCGCAATAATCCGAATCAAGAGGAGAACGAACGGGAAGAAGATAATGTCAATGTAACTATTCCTCCTGTCAACAACAATAACGGAGGCGGTCCCTCGGATGATAATGCAAAAGAGGACCACGTTACCTCTCCCAGAAGCCACTCGAAGACAGATACGAGTGAAGATAAGAAAATGAAGGACTTGGAGAGCAAAACCAACGCATTGATAAATGCTCAAGAAGTAAAAAGGTCAGGTATACCGTGTCCATATCCGAGGGAGTGGGAATCAATTCCATATCCGGCAAAGTTTAATTTAATCAACTTTACGCCGTTTGATGGAAAGGGTTCCCCTACCCAACACTTAATATATTTTAAGTCCCACTTAGGAATAATCTCCGAGAATGAACCCTTAATGGTGCGGTCATTCGTTGGCACTCTTCGCGGAGCGGCCTTCGATTGGTATCGTCGCCTCAAGCCGGGGAGTATCAGCAGTTGGGATGACATGGAGGACATGTTTTTAACGAACTTCTTCGACGACGACACTGAGGTCTCAATCGGCACTCTGTTTGATGAGAAGCAGAAGAATGGT
>NW_017978458.1:0-805 GCF_001876935.1 Asparagus officinalis
AGGGATTGGATGCACTTTGGACACATCTGGGTTTGAATTGCATTACATGCTTACATGGTAATCATAATATTGATTTCACTCACACTTCGAAACCAGTTTATCAGTAATTACTTTCCTCATCTCTCTAGCTTGCATCTCATACTTATTTTAAATACCAAAAAGTAAAAAACTACCTATTCATCCTAATTAGGAATAGTATATAGAGAATTTTTGGTTATTATAGATTTACACCAACATTGGCCAAAAATTCATACTATCTACTCCAAGTCTCCAACCCTCAAATTACTGTGCTTTTGAATAGTATATAGAGAAATTTGACTAATTAATTCTAGACTCTCTTGCTTAAGGTGTATGATAATTTTTTGGTACAATTTTGTTCCTTATTGTTGTTGATATAATTTTCTTATGGTTTTTTATTTTTTAACACATATTTTTTACCTATAGGATAATATCATCTCAATTCCAATTTCATACTCAAGATTTACTTCATATTTACGAGTATCAGGTTAGTAAAGAATATCAATAATTTTTATATTTAAATTGTGATAATGATTATAGTTGGTCATTTACTATTGAATTTTCATGAAAATATACGCTACTTTGTCTAACTATGTGCATTGTTCATATGTATTCATAAATTAATGTTAATATGACATATGCTTTTCCTTTGTAGAAATTTATTATCTGATTTTTGGATTACATAACCACTATACAATACTTTCTCACATAAATGACCTTACTCAAAATGGCTTCAAGCTAAGGTTTGCATTAAAATGAATAATAAATTATTCTTTATATATATATA
>NW_017978459.1:0-805 GCF_001876935.1 Asparagus officinalis
TAGTAAATCAACTCTAAAAATTATAAAATTTTGTGGGAAGTTTCTAAACATGTATATGAACATGTTAGAGAAAGAATTTATTAAATATCACTTCCTATTTGAGAGAAATAATTTATTTTGTAAACTAGTCGAAAATACATAACTGTGCAACACTTCATAAGTCGACTTACTATAAGTCGACTTGCCTTGCTTTATAAGTCGACTTAGCAGAGGAGAAAATGCACTTTCTAGAGGAGTTCATAAGTCGACTTGTCAGGGTTTATAAGTCGACTTATAAACATGCACAGACACTATTCATGCTGAAAATCTGATTTTTAAAGTGCCTTTAAAAATAACAAATAAATTCCAAAAATTATGAAACTTTGGAAAATGTTTATAAACATGATAATAAACATGTTACAAAAAGAATTTTTGGAATTGCATTCCCCAATAGTGAAAACCCATCATTTTGCAAAAAGGTCCAAAAACATGAAAACAAAACATTTGACATAAACCATGTTTTGAAACTTTGTAAAATATTTGTATGGACATAATAAAAGATGTTTATGATGTATATATAGTCCAAAACATATTTTTCATAAAAACACCTATATTTACGAAAATCACAAATATATATGTGTGTGTATATTTGAGCTTATAGAATTAACACACATTATATAAAACCTAAACTACAAACATTATAAACTATATACCCAAGCTTGATTAATATTCATGAAAACTCTTCTTGGTAAACATACAGATGAAGCTTGATCTTGAATATGGCTTGATGTGCAATGGCTTCATACCGATATTCCGCCAACCTCCA
>NW_017978460.1:0-805 GCF_001876935.1 Asparagus officinalis
CCGAGCCCGTTCGATCTTGTGTTTTCAAGTGAAGCCATGGTGGACGGCAAGGAGGGGAGTGAAAGACAATGAGCTCAGCGATTTCTCGAGAAGATTGCAAATATTCATACCACGGTTGAAGCTCAATTGAAGAAATCGCAAGCTAAGTACAAGGCGAAGCATGATCAACATCGGGTTCTTTGTAACTTTGGTAAAGGCGATATGGTATGGCTAAAATTAGGTAAGGATAGGCTCAAAGGAGAAGGGAAGAAGTTGAAGCCTATTCGTTATGGTCCATTTCGGATTATCGATCAGATTGGCGACAACGCTTTTCGTTTAGATTTGCCACCTTACTTAGGCATGTACTCGGTGATCACCTCCGTTATTGGATGATGAAGGTGATGACAAGTTGATCTTACCGAATGTTGAAGACTTGTGGTTTGATAGAGGGGAGCCACTGAAAGAAGATTGCATTTTGGAACGGAAGACGACCAAGACGAGGCGGGGGACGAAGGAGTCGTTTCTCATTGGACGTCAAGGCCATGTCCCTAGCAAGGCCAAGTGGTTCAACAGATAAGGAGGGGCTCGCGAGTTCCCTCAGCTGAAGTTCTAACTTGAATGGGACTTCAAGTTCCTAAAGGGGGGACCCATGATACGGGTGTATCTTCTCTTCGGGAGCTTAGCGATCCTCATGGGAGCTTGATAATAGATGATTCTCATGGTATCTTGAGAATAGAGTAGAGGAGTCGTGGACGATGCCATTGGAGGTGACGAAGTCAAAGGATTCGACAAAACTACAGGATCTGCAGCTGGACTCTGGCCGGTC
>NW_017978461.1:0-804 GCF_001876935.1 Asparagus officinalis
TGGTCTTCACGAGCTTGGACAGGATCTTAATGATCGTTTTGTTAAACGCCTCAGCTAATCCATTCGCAGTGGGATAGTAGGCTGTTGATGAAACATCTTCAATTTTGAACTTGTCGCAGAACCTGATGAAGGCGTTGCTTATAAATTGCGGACCGTTGTCATGAATGATCCTTCTTGGCACGCCGTGTCTGTAGATGACATGATGCTTAATGAAATTGATGACGTTGTTCGTCTTTACTTCTTTAAGCGGAATTGCTTCAGCCCACTTTGAGAAGTAATCCGTGATCGCCAGAATGAATCGATCGCCTTTGACTGAGGGAGGAAAAATAGGACCGACGATGTCCATACCCCAAGTCCCGAACGGCCAAGACGTGGTTGACGTGTGCAACTGCTCTGGCGGTTGATGCATATAATTCGCATGTATCTGGCAAGCGTGGCATTCTCGTGCGTATTCGATTGCGTCACGAACCATCGTTGGCCAGAAATATCCCATCGCGATCATACAGTTTAGGACCGGGCTGATGTGCACCACATTCTCCTGCGTGTGCTTCCTTAAGAACTTCTTCTGCTTCTTTGTTCGAAAGGCATCGGAGTAATAAACCATCGTATCCCCTATGGTATAACATATGGGTCTCGGTATTATAGAAGAATCTTGGCGCTCTTCGGTGGATTGATTCTTTTTCCTTTAAATCCTCTGGCAGAATTCCGTATTGGACGTAATCGATGATAGGAAAGTGCCAATCTCGGGACTCAGACCCAATTTGAGTTGAATTCACCTCCTTGGCGTTTACGTTTCCGTCATCT
>NW_017978462.1:0-804 GCF_001876935.1 Asparagus officinalis
GGGGAATTTCATCCTGAATCCTAAGAAAGGATAGGCCGACGCCTAACACGCGTCGCTGGTTTAGTCTTTTTTCTGAAGAAAAAGATACCAGAGTTCGATTCTGGGGTATTTTATCCCGAAGCCTAAGTAGGGATAAGTCAGCGTCTAATACGCGTCGCCGGGTAGTCTATTCCCGTGAGAAAGACGAAGTCTACGTATTCGAAGTCATAGCATTAAGCCTAGGGGATTTCATTCCTTTAGCACAACGTTACATGCGGAACGGACTCCGACAATTTCGCATGCTAGCCCGACTCAAACAGTAGTCGGTAAAGGCTAATCAAACCCGTTGAAGGCTGGGGGTTAGCCAAAAATCCTAAAGTCAACACCTAACACGTGTCACCGGGTAGCCTATTCTCGTAACAATGGCGAAGCCTATGTATTCAACATCATAGCACAAAGTCTCAGAGAATTCACTCTCTTAGCACAACGTTACATGCGGAACGGATTTAGACAATCCGCATGCTAGCCCGACTCAAACGGTAGTCGGTAAAGGCTAATCAAACCCGTTGAAGGCTGAGGGTTTGCCAAAAATCCTATGAGTATTATGGTCAATCATTTCAAACGGAATGAGGAATCATAATAAAGATAAAGATAAAAACCAGTTTCGCTAAGAAAATCAAAGGTCAAAGTTTTCAGCAAATAAAATCATACATCAAACCCATGGCTAAGGATCTGCTGACTAAACTTAGATAGCTCTTCATCATAAGCTTGCCTAAGCTCATCCTGCAACTCGGCTCTGATGGACTCTTCATTGGCGGCTAAAGT
>NW_017978463.1:0-804 GCF_001876935.1 Asparagus officinalis
AAAAGCCGAGTATCGCGCCATGTCTGTAAGTGAGTATCCAACTCGGCAGCAATGAATGAAGAGGCACCTACACCCGGAGCTCGCGAAACGTCTGAAGCTCATGCTCTAGGCAGTCAAGATCATCAACTATAGCCTTCGCCAGATCCGGGTATCCTGCATCCCTTATTGAATTTATCTTAGGATCAAGGAATGGCTTAAACTGGTGAAGGGAAAGTCCGTCGTGGAAGAGTTTGCCAATCATAGCATTCACAAAGGAGAAGAAGGAGCGGACTTCTATGCAGATGACGATCTTCTCAGGGTCATTGTCCGATAACAACTCCTTCACGAGGACATGAAGCCGAGAAGAAAGCCCTACACAAAAAGGAGAAATCCGTCAAAAGCCTTGATGAAGAAATAAATAACATTTCTCAGTAGCTCAATTTATACCTTCTTCCCCTTGAGTCACTGGGGGTAGTGGAGGTGTAACGGCTGTGGGTGTATCAACTGGTGTAGTTGGTCTCACAGCCGGCTCAACAGGATCAGTCTCAACAAAAGCTCCTGTCAAATACAAAATAGAATTCTCAGATGCATCACATTATAGTTGCATTAGTCAAAAATTGGCTAGTCCTATAATTAACTTGAGAAGAGCTACGTACCTTCAGAAAAACCATCCTCGGGATTCTTAGGGAGCGTAGACTTAGGAAATACATCTCCAGGCAACTGGTCATCAATCTGAGGAGAGCCATACATAAAGTTGAGCATAGGAGTGTCCACAAGCAAGCCTTCCTCGTCAAAATCATCAGTCGAGAAATCTGACACAAGAGA
>NW_017978464.1:0-804 GCF_001876935.1 Asparagus officinalis
CGAAGATCCCAACTCTGTCATCTTACAAGTTCTTCATGTGCATGAGAGAACATCTGGCTCTATAAACCAGTCATCTAAGAAAGCTTAAGAACTCTAACACTACTATAACCTACAGATAAACCCCATCTCTGATAACTGATATCAATAGTTTGGCGCCTACCGTGAGTCCGATCATCCTTCTTTATGCGAGATGTCTGGTTCTGAACACCCCGTTCGAACCTTCAACTAACTTCCTAAAGAACAATGCACGGGCTATGTCACTCAGGCCTAGTTGAAAGAATCCACTCAGAGGATCTCTCAGTCTTTCCAACAACAATTTACTGCTTTCACCAATAAGCTTCTCAGCCAAATTCCTCCCCAACAACCCTCCTTGTAAATTTTTTCTCCTTTGTTTTCGGTAGGCCAATCGTTGCTTGCTCCTCTGTCCCGTTGGGGTAGCCATTCACTCCTCCTCTGCATGGGCATGCTGCAGAGGCCAGATAGCAAGTAGAGACTACGCCGAGTACGTGTCTCCTCCACCTCGTCAATAAATTCCTTTCCAGATCCTTCTTAACAGCATCAGTAGTAAGCAGCGAGGGAGAGCCCGAGGTTCGATTATGATGGCCGAGAGCACGCTGCGTGGGTGGCATCACGCAACCCTCGGCCTCCTCATGCCGCTCTAGGCCCCTCAACCACCAACCTTTGAAAGTACCCTAGAGAGGGAGGGGTGAATAAGGTATTTGCTAATCTAATCCGATATCGATGCCAATTTAAAACTTACTAACAATATCCTAGCAATATGATGTATACAAGAGATATATGCAA
>NW_017978465.1:0-804 GCF_001876935.1 Asparagus officinalis
TATTCCGTTGCTTGCGTGCGATTCGTTAACCTCGTCGCCTCGTTGGTTTGTCGGTTTGTGTCGAGCTGTGCTAAGGGACCTATAAGCAATTTTATACGCCTACAGTACCAGATGCTTTAAGCCGATTGCAGGCAATCATGACCCTCACGGTTCAGTGGAGACTTCAGCAAGATGTGAGGGATATGAGTATAGAAGTTCTTCTTCCAGGAGTCACCGCTTCTTTGATGAATCTCCAGATTCAATCGACACTGGTCGAGCGAATCAAGACAGCTCAAACAGGTGACCCATTTCTTCAGAAGTGCAGAGAGTTAGCAGTGGCTGATCTTCAACCGGAATTTGTTGTTCATGAGGACGGATCCTTACGATTTGGGAGTCGTATCTATGTACCAGGAGGAGAAATTCGAGCGGAGATATTACGGGAAGCTCATAGTTCACCATATTCTATTCACCCTGGAGGTACTAAGATGTATAAGGATCTGAAGCTGAACTTTTGGTGGCGTGGTATGAAGAGAGATGTGGCTCGTAGTGTGGCTAAGTGCCTTGTATGTCAGCAGCTGAAGGAAGAGCATCAGCGCATCGCAGGTCTTTTACACCCATTGCCTATTCCGAAAAGGAAGTGGCAGCATGTCACCTAGACTTCGTTACTAGCTTACCTCAGAGCACTAGACAAAATGACGTTGTTTGGGTGATCGTAGATCGATTAACCAAATCGTCTCATTTCATTCCTTTCCGAGTGGGACAGTCGACGGAGCAACTTGCTCAGAGATACATGGAGGTAAATATTTATCTCTATATATTTTAATG
>NW_017978466.1:0-804 GCF_001876935.1 Asparagus officinalis
ACCCGAAAATTTAGAGTATGCCTACTTAGGGGAGAACGAGTCCTTACCAGTTATCATTTCTTCTGAGTTAACTACCGGTCAAAAGGAAGCTCTCTTAGCTATTTTAAGAGAGAATAGGGAAGCCATTGGATGGAACATGGCTGATATCAAAGGGATTAGTCCAACCATTGTTCAACACCGAATCCATTTGATAGATGACGCCAAACCTATTAGAGATGCTCAACGTAGGTTAAACCCAGTGATGAAAGAAGCCGTTAGGAAAGACATTCTGAAATGTCTTGATCATGGGATCATTTATCCCATTTCTGATAGTTCATGGGTGAGTCCAGTCCAAGTTGTTCCAAAGAAATCTGGGATCACCGTGATCCAAAATGAGGCTAATGAGCTGATTCCCACTCGAATCCAAACCGGATGGCGAGTTTGCATTGACTACCGAAAGCTCAACTTAGCCACTCGGAAAGATCACTTCCCTCTTCCTTTCATTGACCAAATGTTAGAGCGTTTAGCAGGACACGAGTTCTACTGTTTCCTGGATGGATATTCAGGTTACAATCAAATCCCTATCGCTCCAGAAGATCAGGAGAAAACCACCTTCACTTGCCCGTATGGAACATTCGCATACCGACGCATGCCTTTTGGCCTGTGCAATGCACCGGCCACATTCCAACGTTGCATGATCAGTATTTTTTCCGACATGGTAGAGCAATTTCTCGAAATTTTTATGGATGACTTTTTTATTTTTGGTGACACATTTTCCCAATGTTTACATCATCTTAAACTGGTCCTAGAACGGTGTAGGGAGAA
>NW_017978467.1:0-804 GCF_001876935.1 Asparagus officinalis
AGAAGTAGAACATGCATGATCAATTTTGAAAGAATTAAGCTCTTTTCTAATGTTCTCAACTTCTAATATGGCATTGTCTCTTTCATGAGTTGAGCTAGAAATGGATGATGTCAATTTTTCATTTTCCAAAATTAACATGTCATTGTTTTCTTTAAGCATGGTATTTTCTTTTGCAATGACATCCAATTTTGACACTAGCTCCTCATGATCGGATTCTAAATTATCATGCTTGCATTTTAAATTAATAAAATTATTTTGCAATTTGTTGTAGGCATGTAATAATTTTTCACTAGCACAAGCAAGTTCATCACTAGATAAATCATTATCGGGTTCGAACTCGCAAACCTCACTAGGGCTATCGCCTAGTGCTCGTGTGCATAAAGCTCCACATGAACTTGAAGCCGGATCCGCCAAAGCTTGTTGGATCGCCTCCAAGTCTCCTTGATGTGCTTCTATGAATATCCACAATTTGTAAGCACTATCAAAATGAGCAAGTTTGTTAGAAATAGAAGAATCAAGTGCATGAAGCATATATTCTAACACAACTTTATTCATAGTAAACAATCTTTTATCATTTCTACTCCACTTGGATTTCTCCATAGTGGGTACAATATAAGCATCATCAATAATTTCCCATAAATCAATATTTTTAGATTGCACAAAAATTTTAAATCTAGAAGCCCATTGTGCATAGGGAAAATTAATAAATTTAGGAGCAACATTAGATTCATAGAATAACAAATGTGCACGCTTCATGACCATGATAAATATATATGTGCAAGCAAGACAAAAATGCAATCAAAA
>NW_017978468.1:0-804 GCF_001876935.1 Asparagus officinalis
AGTTAAAATCACAATGCATCCCAAAATCATAATTCTCACTCGGATTCACATAAAATACTTCTCCTGAATAATTTCTGGCAGTGGCCAAAAAACAACATGTAGATGTTCATTTTAAAACATGTAGATGTTCATTATGCGTGTGTACTCTTTGTGCGGCATATTCTTAGTTTCAACAGGATATATTATAGTAACATTTTAGAATCAAACATTAAAAAAATGACTGCTTTTAACTGGCTAAATTGATTATATTTGTAATTTAAATGGAACAGAACTTGCCTAAAAAATTAGCCAACCCCTCGAGGCCATCAGGATCGCTGAAGTATCCAACCGAAACCACCATTGAAGCAGCAGCCTGCAATAATCCAAGGAGAAATTTAGAGCAAAATAATCAACAATACCATAAAATTTTTATAGACAGAGAGAGAGAGAGAAAGAGGAAACCTTATCAGTATCGGGATCGCTGATGAGGAGAGCCTCGAGGGAATTCGAGAGGACGATCCTCCTGTACTCGTGCTTGTCGATGTGAGGCTTGAAGATCTCGACATCCGTTGCTAATTCGCCCACATCCATTTTTCTGCTGTTGGGTTCAGTTTGTGAGGATCAAAAGGATCGTCCTTTCGAGCGAGAATGTCAAGGATTTTAAGAACTCGATCAAGGAGAATGCCAAGGAGAACTCGACCGAGGAGTGAGATGACAGAGGAGGTTTGGGAGGAAGTTATTTAGGGGGAATTGGGAAAGGAGATGGAGAAAAATAGAGAGAGATGGAGAGAGTTGTGCAGAGAGAAGATACTAATTAGTTTTGGG
>NW_017978469.1:0-804 GCF_001876935.1 Asparagus officinalis
TCTCTAAAGTTAACCCAGTCCGAGTGTTCATGACTCAACCAGCTTCCATGAATTGGCGTTTAGCAAAATAGGCTTTACTCTTATCCTAATATGACTTATATTTTAAACAACAGAAGTCAGTAAAAGGGCAGGTCATCTGTGATCTCCTGGCAGCTAATCCAACTACGGACACCGCCGAGATATATGACGACCTACCCGATGAAACCCACGAAGTCAACGCAACTTCGCACCAACAAGTATGGCGTTTGTACTTCGATGGCGCTTCCCGAGCAGATATTGTCACAGGTACTCCTGGATGTTCTAAGGTCTCCTCCGGAGTTGGAGTAGTTTTAGTTTCCCCAGGAAAACATGTGATGCCTCGAGCCTACTCGTTAACCGAGCCATGCTCGAATAATGTAGCAGAGTATAACGCATTGATTATAGGACTCAATTTCGCTAAGGAGCTGGGGGTTGAGTATCTCGAAGCTTTCGGTGATTCTCAGCTAATAGTCAAGCAAGTCCAAGGAGAATATGAAGTCCGAAGTCAGGATTTAATACCATATCATAAGATGGCAGTGGAAATAGCAGAATCATTTGAAGGATTCTTCATCGAACACGTGCCACGATTACAGAATACATACGCGGATGTGTTAGCAGCTTTAGCCGTATCTTTGGCACAGCCTCCCGGGACGGAACAGTTTGTTACGGTAAGAACTCACTAACTCTTAGTGCCGCTTTACGATGAAGATGCCAAGAAAGAAGAGGTTCAAGAGGTGCACGCTGCTCAAGTCGAGTTCGAACCACGAGATTGGCGTTTCCCCATCA